>NC_135811.1:2024557-2144557 GCF_964213995.1 Mustelus asterias | reverse complement strand
CACCCACCCACACAGACACTCACCCACACAGACACATACCCACACAGACACATACCCACACAGACACACACCCACACAGACACATACCCACACAGACACATACCCACACAGACACCCACCCACACAGACACATACCCACACAGACACACACCCACACAGACACATACCCACACAGACACACACCCACACAGACACATACCCACACAGACACATACCCACACAGACACCCACCTACACAGACACATACCCACACAGACACACACCCACACAGACACCCACCCACACAGACACCCACCCACACAGACACTCACCCACACAGACACCCACCCACACAGACACCCACCCACACAGACACTCACCCACACAGACACCCACCCACACAGACACCCACCCACACAGACACCCACCCACACAGACACTCACCCACACAGACACCCACCCACACAGACACCCACCCACACAGACACTCACCCACACAGACACCCACCCACACAGACACCCACCCACACAGACACCCACCCACACAGACACTCACCCACACAGACACCCACCCACACAGACACCCACCCACACACACTTAGGTATCAGTCCCTCAGGCCTCCTGTGGATATTTCTTGAACCTCTCTCGCTTCCCAGAGGCTCCAGTGAAATCCTGACACAATCACAGCAAAATCCCCATCCCGATCTCGGTGTCAAACACTCTCGAAACCTTGTCCCACCCCACCCCCCCCTGAACCTCCCCCACCCACATCTCCCCCACCCACACCTCCCCCACCCACATCTACCTCTCACGTCCCCCTGCCACTTCTCCTTTGCAAACCAACTGCCCTCCCCTTCCCCATCCCAGGTATCCTGCCTCCCGTTCCTCCCACTCCTTCCTCAATCCTTTTCTTCACTCTCCCCCTCTGCCTTTCCCTCCGCTACCCTCCCCATTCTGTCTCTCCTCTCGCCCTCCCTTCCCACAGTTCCCCTCACCCTCTTGCCCCTGTCTCCCTCCCTCCCGCCCCACCCTCCACACTCCCTCACCCTGAGCAATGGAATATTCCGGTGAGCAGTTTCCAATGGGAGGGTGCTCCAGGCTGAGTGACCCTCAAATCTTCACTCATTCATTCAGACACCAGTCGCTCGGGATGTGAGGAATTTCCTCGGTAAAGCCCATTTTCCTGAAACACACACAAACAGGTGAACTGCTGAATCCAATCAGCTGAGGCTTTGATAAAATGCAGACCAGACGACAACCCCAAACACAACAGGACAGTGAGTATCTGACAGGAACTCCCTTGGACAGAGTCACACAGAGGGATTCTCTGCTGCAGGGGGGGTGTGTTCGTGCTTTCTTTATCCTTTGATGGGATGTGAGCCTCAGTGGCAGCTTCAGCATCGCCGCCCCGTCCCAATTACCCTCACTCAGCATTTCAGAATCAAACACATTGCTGTGGGGCTGGAGTCACCTGTAGGCCAGACCGGGTAAGGACGGCAGATTTCCCTCCCCAAAGGACAGCAGTGAACCGGATGGGTTTTTACAACAATTAATGATAGTTTCGTGGACATCAGTACTGAGGTAAGTTTTATGTTCCAGATCAATTCCCCCAATGCCCATGGTAGGTTTTCTATTCATTGAGCAGGAGCCGGAACCTCTGGGTTACGGCCAGTGACATTACCAGAACACCGGCACCTCAACCTTTCCCTCCACTAGGAGCCACCAGGACAGCAATCGCCCAATATCTGCGCACAAACTTCAAAAATTCATCTGATAGTGAGAGTGTGGGGTATATCAGAGTGTTACAGTGAGGGGTGTGGGGTATATCAGAGTGTTACAGTGAGGGGTGTGGGGTATATCAGAGTGTTACAGTGAGGGGTGTGGGGTATATCAGAGTGTTACAGTGAGGGGTGTGGGGTATATCAGAGTGTTACAGTGAGGGGTGTGGGGTATATCAGAGAGTTACAGTGAGGGGTGTGGGGTATATCAGTGTTACAGTGAGGGGTGTGGGGTATATCAGAGTGTTACAGTGAGGGGTGTGGGGTATATCAGAGTGTTACAGTGAGGGGTGTGGGGTATATCAGAATGTTACAGTGAGGGGTGTGGGGTATATCAGAGTGTTACAGTGAGGGGTGTCAGGTATATCAGAGTGTGACAGTGAGGGGTGTGAGGGATATCAGAGTGTTACAGTGTGGGGTGTGGGATATATCAGAGTGATACAGTGACGGGTGTGGGGTATATCAGAGTGTTTCAGTGAGGGGTGTCGGGTATATCAGAGTGTGACAGTGAGGGGTGTAAGGTATATCAGAGTGTTACAGTGAGGGGTGTGGGGTATATCAGAGTGTTACAGTGAGGGGTGTGGGGGATATCAGAGTGTTACAGTGAGGGGTGTGGGGTATATCAGAGTGTTACAGTGAGGGGTGTGGGGTATATCAGAGTGTTACAGTGAGGGGTGTGGGGTATATCAGAGTGTTACAGTGAGGGGTGTGGGGTATATCAGAGTGTGACAGTGAGGGGTGTGGGGTATATCAGAGTGTTACAGTGAGGGGTGTGGGGGATATCAGAGTGTTACAGTGAGGGGTGTGGGGTATATCAGAGTGTTACAGTGAGGGGTGTGGGGTATATCAGAGTGTTACAGTGAGGGGTGTGGGGTATATCAGAGTGTTACAGTGAGGGGTGTGGGGTATATCAGAGTGTTACAGTGAGGGGTGTGGGGTATATCAGAGAGTTACAGTGAGGGGTGTGGGGTATATCAGTGTTACAGTGAGGGGTGTGGGGTATATCAGAGTGTTACAGTGAGGGGTGTGGGGTATATCAGAGTGTTACAGTGAGGGGTGTGGGGTATATCAGAATGTTACAGTGAGGGGTGTGGGGTATATCAGAGTGTTACAGTGAGGGGTGTCAGGCATATCAGAGTGTGACAGTGAGGGGTGTGAGGGATATCAGAGTGTTACAGTGTGGGGTGTGGGATATATCAGAGTGATACAGTGACGGGTGTGGGGTATATCAGAGTGTTTCAGTGAGGGGTGTCGGGTATATCAGAGTGTGACAGTGAGGGGTGTGGGGTATATCAGAGTGTTACTGTGAGGGGTGTGGGGTATATCAGAGTGTTACAGTGAGGGGTGTGGGGTATATCAGAGTGTTACAGTGAGGGGTGTGGGGTATATCAGAGTGTTACAGTGAGGGGTGTGGGGTATATCAGAGTGTTACAGTGAGGGGTGTGGGGTATATCAGAGTGTTACAGTGAGGGGTGTAGGGTATATCAGAGTGTTACAGTGAGGGGTGTGGGGTATATCAGAGTGTTACAGTGAGGGGTGTGGGGTATATCAGATTGTTACAGTGAGGGGTGTGGGGTATATCAGAGTGTTACAGTGAGGGGGGTGGGGTGTATCAGAGTGTTACGGTGAGGAGTGTGGGGTATATCAGAGTGTTACGGTGAGGGTTGTGGGGTATATCAGAGTGTTACAGTGAGGGGTGTGGGGGATATCAGAGTGTTACAGTGAGGGGTGTGGGGTATATCAGAGTGTTACAGTGAGGGTTGTGGGGTATATCAGAGTGTTACAGTGAGGGGTGTGGGGTATATCAGAGTGTTACAGTGAGGGGTGTGGGGTATATCAGAGTGTTACAGTGAGGGGTGTGGGGTATATCAGAGTGTTACAGTGAGGGGTGTGGGGTATATCAGAGTGTTACAGTGAGGGGTGTGGGGGATATCAGAGTGTTACAGTGAGGGGTGTGGGGTATATCAGATTGTTACAGTGAGGGGTGTGGGGTATATCAGAGTGTTACAGTGAGGGGGGTGGGGTGTATCAGAGTGTTACAGTGAGGAGTGTGGGGTTTATCAGAGTGTTACAGTGAGGGGTGTGGGGTATATCAGAGTGTTACAGTGAGGGGTGTGGGGTATATCAGAGTGTTACAGTGAGGGGTGTGGGGTATATCAGTGTTACAGTGAGGAGTGTGGGATATATCAGAGTGTTACAGTGAGGGGTGTGGGGTATATCAGAGTGTTACAGTGAAGGGTGTGGGGTATATCAGTGTTACAGTGAGGGGTGTGGGGTATATCAGAGTGTTACAGTGAGGGGTGTGGGGTGTATCAGAGTGTTACAGTGAGGAGTGTGGGGTTTATCAGAGTGTTACAGTGAGGGGTGTGGGGTATATCAGAGTGTTACAGTGAGGGGTGTGGGGTATATCAGAGTGTTACAGTGAGGGGTGTGGGGTATATCAGAGTGTTACAGTGAGGGGTGTGGGGTATATCAGATTGTTACAGTGAGGGGTGTGGGGTATATCAGAGTGTTACAGTGAGGGGGTGGGGTGTATCAGAGTGTTACAGTGAGGAGTGTGGGGTTTATCAGAGTGTTACAGTGAGGGGTGTGGGGTATATCAGAGTGTTACAGTGAGGGGTGTGGGGTATATCAGAATGTTACAGTGAGGGGTGTGGGGTATATCAGAGTGTTACAGTCAGGGGTGTGGGGTATATCAGTGTTACAGTGAGGGGTGTGGGATATATCAGAGTGTTACAGTGAGGGGTGTGGGGTATATCAGAGTGTTACAGTGAGGGGTGTGGGGTATATCAGTGTTACAGTGAGGGGTGTGAGGTATATCAGAGTGTTACAGTGAGGGGGGTGGGGTGTATCAGAGTGTTACAGTGAGGAGTGTGGGGTTTATCAGAGTGTTACAGTGAGGGGTGTGGGGTATATCAGAGTGTTACAGTGAGGGGTGTGGGGTATATCAGAGTGTTACAGTGAGGGGTGTGGGGTATATCAGTGTTACAGTGAGGGGTGTGGGATATATCAGAGTGTTACAGTGAGGGGTGTGGTGTATATCAGAGTGTTACAGTGAGGGGTGTGGGGTATATCAGTGTTACAGTGAGGGGTGTGGGGTATATCAGAGTGTTACAGTGAGGGGTGTGGGGTATATCAGAGTGTTACAGTGAGGGGTGTGGGGTATATCAGTGTTACAGTGAGGGGTGTGGGGTATATCAGTGTTACAGTGAGGGGTGTGGGGTATATCAGAGTGTTACAGTGATGGGTGTGGGGTATATCAGAATGTTACAGTGAGGGGTGTGGGGTATATCAGAGTGTTACAGTGAGGGGTGTGGGGTATATCAGAGTGTTACAGTGAGGGTGTGGGGTATATCAGTGTTACAGTGAGGGGTGTGGGATATATCAGAGTGTTACAGTGAGGGGTGTGGGGTATATCAGAGTGTTACAGTGATGGGTGTTGGGTATATCAGAGTGTTACAGTGAGGGGTGTGGGGTATATCAGAATGTTACAGTGAGGGGTGTGGGGTATATCAGAGTGTTACAGTGAGGGGTGTGGGGTATATCAGAATGTTACAGTGAGGGGTGTGGGGTATATCAGAGTGTTACAGTGAGGGGTGTGGGGTATATCATAGTGTTACAGTGAGGGGTGTGGGGTATATCAGAGTGTTACAGTGAGGGGTGTGGGGTATATCAGTGTTACAGTGAGGGGTGTGGGGTATATCAGAGTGTTACAGTGAGGGGTGTGGGGTATATCAGAGTGTTACAGTGAGGGGTGTGGGGCATATCAGAGTGTTCCAGTGAGGGGTGTGGGGTATATCAGAGTGTTACAGTGAGGGGTGTGGGGCATATCAAGTTGTCTCATGTGTGTCCATTCTGGATATTGAGTGGCCAAATGCCTGCTGCTGCTCCTATTTTTACAGCGATGTTTTAATGTGTGTGTTTAGTGTGTATGAGAGAGCTTGCTGGGTGTTGCTGCCATCCCTCTATCAGCCTCCACCGTACACAGTCTGATTCAGCCAGCCCTGTGTTCGGTGCTGTGTTACTACAGTGACAGTGGCATGGTGACATCCTTGGCTGCTCACTAAGTGACTGGCTCACTCTGAACCCAGGATAAACAAGTGGAGACAGTCTGGAGACTGACTTGCCCACTCAGCCTGGTGATAAATCTGAGCACAGCTTAAGCAGCATTCCACACTCACACAGCATTGTAATCGCTATATCCATTATCCAAGTGCTTAACACGACTGTGAATTCTAACATTTCCTGATCGATATTCCTGCCAATTGCTGCTCCCTCTGGCAATCTCCCGCTGAGTTAACCAACTCTCCGATAGTCGCTTCAGTCAGCCAGTGTCATCAATTGCTTCTTTTATATTTGAGAGTTGCTGAGTGGAAGGATTCTATCCAGGATCTGACACATCGAAAGCTTCCTTCTCTTATTGCATGAGAATGAAAGCTCCTTTATTTCAGAGTATGTGAGAAACTGAGTTTGTGAATTGTGTGACAGGTTCAGTGTTGCAGCACCTGCTCATCATTCCGATGGAAGAAGCTGTTTGCATTTTATGTGTGAGCCGTTATTAACATTTATCCTTTACTCTCCCTGACTGGAGCAGATATCACCCAATCACAATGCTCTCACTCACTATGTATTTGTATCACAGTAAGGAGTCTAACATCATCAGGCTAAAGTCCAACAGGTTTATTTGGTAGCAAACGCCACTAGCTTTCCGAGCGCTGCTCCTTCGTCAGGTGAGTGGGAGATCTGCTCATAAACAGCAAACAGGGCATATAAAGACACAAACTCAATTTACAGAATAATGAATAATGATTGGAATGCGAGTCTTTACAGCTAATCAAGTCTTAAAGGTACAGACAATGTGAGTGGAGGGAGCATTAAGCACAGGTTAAAGAGATGTGTATTGTCTCCAGACAGGACAGCCAGTGAGACTTTGCAAGTCCAGGCAAACTGTGGGGGTTACAGATAGTGTGACATGAACCCAAGATCCCGGTTGAGGCCATCCTCATGTGTGCGGAACTTGGCTATAAGTCTCTGCTCAGCGACTCTGCGCTGTCGTGTGTTGTGAAGGCCGCCTTGGAGAATGCTTACCCGAATATCAGAGGCCGAATATCAGAGGTTCCGCACACATGAGGACAGCCTCAACCGGGATCTTGGGTTCATGTCACACTATCTGTAATCCCCACAACTTGCCTGGACTTGCAAAGTCTCACTGGCTGTCCTGTTTGGAGACAATACACATCTCTTTAACCTGTGCTAATGCTCCCTCCACTCACATTGTCTGTACCTTTAAGACTTGATTAGCTGTAAAGACTCGCATTCCAACCATTATTCATTGTTCTGTAAATTGAGTTTGTGTCTTTATATGCCCTGTTTGCTGTTTATGAGCAGATCTCCCACTCACCTGACGAAGGAGCAGCTCTCCGAAAGCTAGTGGTATTTGCTACCAAATAAACCTGTTGGACTTTAGCCTGGTGTTGTGAGACTTCTTACTGTGTTTACCCCAGTCCAACGTCGGCATTTCCACATCAAGCTCAGATACAAACAGCTGATTGCCCTGATAATCCTGAACAATTAATAACTTTGTTCGTCGACACTGGGAGCAGGAGGAGGCCAGTCAGCCCCTCGAGCCTACTCCGCCACTCAATATGATCATGGCTGATCTGCTGTGTATCGGTTCCACTTTCTCATCTACCCCCCACAATCCTCAACTCATCCGTCCCAAAAATCTAACAGCACAAAGAGATCCATTATGAATCCCCGCCGACTGCAAAGTCAAAGAACCTAACCAGATTGTAAAGGTGAATATCGATTCAGTTCTGAGGCTGAACTAGCCTTTAAAGGTCTTCGGAACATTATTCAGTTGGAGTAATCTATTTGGTCCAAATAGATGGCAGTCGGTCTGGGTGACATACCCCATGGTGGCTGAGCTCTGTAAATACAACGTTTTAAAAACTCAGCCAGAGCCAGGGAACATACTCTGAACTCTGTTCTAAAGAACCCAAATCTTTGATTAAACCATTCACTGCAAGAAAACGATCCCTGTTAGGTCAGGTCTGCACCTGCCGTGAGATCCCACCAAAATCGACAAGCAGAGGAAAAAGCAAAGAAGAAGCAGCCACTGCAAGGCCATCTTTAATAGTGAAACCACATCTAAAACTGTTCTCCCCTGAACTGAAACACAACCAGTGATCATAAATCAACTCCACTGGCCTGATACACGGGCCAGACTGTGGTACAGAATTGGGGGCCTCAATCTGTAGATTTTCCAGATACATGATAGCTTCAGGGTTAGATAAGAAGGCAGAGGCTGAACAGGTGAATACAATACTGTACTCAGTGGGACCGATAGCTGATGATAGCTCTGTGGTGCTGTGAAAAAGTGATTCTATTGATAAGTTTGAAGATGTTCTGAAATCTTTCTTTAATTTAAGATGTAATAACATTTTAGAGTGAATAAAATTCAACAAACAGCAGGCTGGAGAACCCATTCTCCCTTTCATAAACAAATTATACTGATTGGCTGAAGCCTGTGACTATGGCAACCTTAAGCGTGTAGAGAGTCAAAGAGACATCAGAATGGTTTTTGCTCCTAGTTTGGGCTATGAATTGTAGAAATGTAAATAGTTATGTATTACCAGTAAACAGCAGTGTTGCAAGTCCCTGAGCCTCTCTGTGAGACCAACTACACAAATCCTTACAGCAAACATGTATCCAGTTTGCGCTGGAGAAAAGGAAGTAATTGCCTGTGGCCTGGGACCGTCGGCTGTTGTGTATCTTAACTTATACTCACTATGACCCTGTTAAACACATCCCATCTCCTGGACAGATAACGTGTGGTGTAAGCCACATGAATTAAGCTTGTGTGCAATATGCTGGTTGTGTGGATGCTGTACATAAACTGTGGGCAAATAAACTTTATAGCCCAGAGACCCCTTTAATTTCTAAACTCAACCACCCACACACCATCTCATGGCCCACAAAACTCTGCACCACCCCTGCCACACTCCCCGGCTCACACCCTCCCCTCCCCATCACCCCTCCTTGCCCCATACCCCCTTCCCGTGCCCCCTCCTCAATTCCCCCCCCCCCCCCCCCCCACCCCCATACTCTCACCTGCTAGCTCTCAATGGGATTCAGGGATTTACAGTAACTGTCACAATGGACACCTTCCCCCTTCTTTCCATCCTAAACTGTTGGCTGCATGTAACTGGAGTGATGTTTGGGTTTGCAGTGAGCCAGTGACTCAGAGTTTACAAACAAGTGCTCCATTAACACGGGAATGTCTCCTCACCACCTCCAGTTCACACCATTCCCTTTGACCCTGGGGACCGGGGACGGAGGCTGAGCAAACACTGCAGCTTTCTCACTGCTCTGTCAGTGGTTGGTCACTGTTCACAGAGTGACACACACATCACAGACTCTGTCTGACTGAGGGAACTATCAGAGCCTTCGACTGGAACACCGTCACACTGAATAATTCAATTAGACTCACATACAGGAGCAGACACTGACACACACTGACACACACACACGCACACACACTCACACACACACGCACACACTCACTCACTCACATACACACACACACTCACACACACGCACACACACACACTCACTCACATACACACACACACTCACACACACACACTCACTCACACACACTCACACACTCACTCACACACACACTCACACACACACACTCACTCTCACACACTCACATACACACACTCGCACACACAGTCACAGACTCACACACACACTCACACACACATTCACACACACACACACTCGCACACACACACTCGCACACACACACTTGCACACACTCGCACACACACACTCACTCACACACTCTCACTCACACACACTCTCACTCACACACACACACGCACACTCACTCACATACACACACACGCACACACACACACTCACTCACATACACACACACACTCACACACACGCACACACACACACTCACTCACATACACACACACACTCACACACACTCACTCACACTCACACACACACACTCACTCACACACACTCACTCACACACACTCACTCACACACACTCAGACACTCACTCACACACTCACACACACACTCACACACTCACATACACACATACACTCGCACACACACAGTCACAGACTCACACACACAGTCACACACACATTCACACACTCGCACACACACACTCGCACACACACACACTCACTCACACACACACTCACACACACTCTCACTCACACACACTCTCACTCACACACACACTCGCACACACACACTCACACTCACGCACTCAACACACACACTCACACACACACACTCTCACATACTCTCACACACACTCACACACTCGCACACACACACTCACACACTCACACACTCGCACACACACACTCACACACTCGCACTCACACACTCGCGCACACACACACACTCACTCACATACACACACACACTGTACAGGAACTGACACTGAGACACACACGCACATAGAAACTAGAAGCAGGAGGAGGCCATTCGGCCCTTCGAGCCTGCTCCGCCATTCATCTTGATCATGGCTCATCATCAAATTCAATATCCTGATCCCCCTTCCCCCCATAACCCTTGATCCCTTTAACCCCAAGAGCGAAATCTAATTTCTTCTTGAAATCAGACAACATTTTGGCCTCAACTGCGTTCTGTGATAGTGAATTCCACACATTCACCACCCTCTGGGTGAAGAAATTTCTTCTCACCTCAATTTGAAAAGGGTTACCCCTTATCCTCAAACTATGACCCCTAGTTCTGGACTCCCCCACCATTGGAAACATTCTTTCTGAATCTACCCTGTCTAACCCTGTTAGAATTTTATAAGTTTCTATCAGATCCCCTCTCACTCTTCTAAACTCCAGTGAATATAATCCTAACCGATTAAGTCTCTCCTCATATGACAGACCTGCCATCCCAGGAATCAGCCTGGTAAACCTTCGCTGTACTCCCTCGAGAGCTAGGAAATGTGGACTCCCCACCATCCCCCCTAAATAAAGACAGGGGGTCAGTTGGAAATGTGATTTTTGCCAGCCAGTGGTATCAGTCAATATTGATGAGAGATGGAGTTAGAATACAGATCTACCAGAACCAGTCTGGAACAGCTCTGAAGGCCCCCCTGTTGCTTCATTCTTTTCTGGAAGCTTTAATAATTCTCTTTTCTTTCTCAATTCCATTTAATGACATGGTCCCTACAACAGCCAAATAATCCTGGTGTAAACACTGGCCTAATTGCGACGTGACTGTGTGTGTTGTGGAGTGTTCAGTGTCCCTCCGATATAATGTCATGCTTTATGTAGTCGTTTGAAATGGGCTGGGAGTTGGGGAGGGAAGATGATTAGGATTATGTTCCATCAGCACAGCTCACAGCAGGCCTCTGAGAACGGGGAATTGCTAAGTGATCATTTTGTGTTCTGCACAAATCCCAGACGGGGCCAGAAATCCCACTCGGTAATCAGAAAGAAGTCGGGAGCCGGGGAGACAGCATTCATCTCCACATAATGTAAATAACCCGGACACACAGAGGCCAGTCCCAGGGTCCCTGTCAGATTAGAGTTAGCCTCCTGAGTCGGCCCTGTCTGTTCCCTCTGAGCTGCACTCTCTCAGCATCCTGATGCACTCCGCTAACTCTTGTTTCTCTGTAACTCTACACTCTCAGTCTCAATGAACACACGTGAGTGGGTCGCTGAAATGAATTAACTCATAACGCACCGCGAGTGAGATGAGTGGGTTTGTGAGTTATGGCTCATGGGGGGTGCATTGCCTGCTCTGTAACATTCAAATCCACACGAAAACATTGGCTAACTCCAGCATAAAACTGAGGGAGTGCCGCACTGTCAGAGGGTCAGTGCTGAGGGAGTGCCGCACTGTAAGAGGGTCAGTACTGAGGGAGTGCTGCATTGTCAGAGGGTCAGTACTGAGGGAGTGCTACATTGTCAGAGGGTCAGTACTGAGGGAGTGCTGCATTGTCAGAGGGTCAGTACTGAGGGAGTGCTGCATTGTCAGAGGGTCAGTCCTGAGGGAGTGCCGCACTGTCAGAGGGTCAGTACTGAGGGAGTGCCGCACTGTAAGAGGGTCAGTACTGAGGGAGTGCTGCATTGTCAGAGGGTCAGTACTGAGGGAGTGCTACATTGTCAGAGGGTCAGTACTGAGGGAGTGCCGCACTGTCAGAGGGTCAGTACTGAAGGAGTGCCGCACTGTCAGAGGTTCAGTACTGAGGGAGTGCCGCACTGTCAGAGAGTCAGTCCTGAGGGAGTGCCGCACTGTCAGAGGGTCAGTACTGAGGGAGTGCCGCACTGTAAGAGGGTCAGTACTGAGGGAGTGCTGCATTGTCAGAGGGTCAGTACTGAGGGAGTGCTACATTGTCAGAGGGTCAGTACTGAGGGAGTGCTGCATTGTCAGAGGGTCAGTACTGAGGGAGTGCCGCACTGTCAGAGAGTCAGTCCTGAGGGAGTGCCGCACTGTCAGAGGGTCAGTACTGAGGGAGTGCCGCACTGTCAGAGGGTCAGTGCTGAGGGAGTGCCGCACTGTCAGAGGGTCAGTACTGAGGGAGTGCCGCACTGTCAGAGGGTCAGTACTGAGAGAGTGCCGCACTGTCAGAGGGTCAGTACTGAGGGAGTGCCGCACTGTCAGAGGGTCAGTACTGAGGGAGTGCCGCACTGTCAGAGGGTCAGTACTGAGGGAGTGCCGCACTGTCAGAGGGTCAGTACTGAGGGAGTGCCGCACTGTCAGAGGGTCAGTACTGAGGGAGTGCCGCACTGGCAGAGGGTCAGTACTGAGGGAATGCTGAGTGTTAGAATCTCAATTTTTCTGACGAGTTGGAACCGACATGATGTCTCTCAAACTGCCATCATCGTAAATGATCCCATGGCTACCGTTTTAAAAAATGCACGAAGGCTCTATCCCAGATAAATATTTATCCTGCAACCACAATCACACAATGTATTATCTGGAACCCGTACCCCAGTGAGAGTCAGTGTGTGTGGAACCCGTACCCCAGTGAGAGTCAGTGTGTGTGGAACCCGTACCCCAGTGAGAGTCAGTGTGTGTGGAACCCGTACCCCAGTGAGAGTCAGTGTGTGTGGAACCCGTACCCCAGTGAGAGTCAGTGTGTGTGGAACCCGTACCCCAGTGAGAGTCAGTGTGTGTGGAACCCGTACCCCAGTGAGAGTCAGTGTGTGTGGAACCCGTACCCCAGTGAGAGTCAGTGTGTGTGGAACCCGTACCCCAGTGAGAGTCAGTGTGTGTGGAACCCGTACCCCAGTGAGAGTCAGTGTGTGTGGAACCCGTACCCCAGTGAGAGTCAGTGTGTGTGTGGAACCCGTACCCCAGTGAGAGTCAGTGTGTGTGGACCCGTACCCCAGTGAGAGTCAGGGTGTGTGGAACCCGTACCCCAGTGAGAGTCAGTGTGTGTGGAACCCGTACCCCAGTGAGAGTCAGTGTGTGTGGGACCCGTACCCCAGTGAGAGTCAGTGTGTGTGGGACTCGTACCCCAGTGAGAGTCAGTGTGTGTGGGACCCGTACCCCAGTGAGAGTCAGTGTGTGTGGGACCCGTACCCCAGTGAGAGTCAGTGTGTGTGGAACCCGTACGTACCCCAGTGAGAGTCAGTGTGTGTGGAACCCGTACCCCAGTGAGAGTCAGTGTGTGTGGAACCCGTACCCCAGTGAGAGTCAGTGTCTGTGGACCCGTACCCCAGTGAGAGTCAGTGTGTGTGGAAAACCCGTACCCCAGTGAGAGTCAGTGTGTGTGGACCCGTACCCCAGTGAGAGTCAGTGTGTGTGGGACCCGTACCCCAGTGAGAGTCAATGTGTGTGGAACCCGTACCCCAGTGAGAGTCAGTGTGTGTGGAACCCGTACCCCAGTGAGAGTCAGTATGTGTGGAACCCGTACGTACCCCAGTGAGAGTCAGTGTGTGTGGAACCCGTACCCCAGTGAGAGTCAGTGTGTGGAACCCGTACCCCAGTGAGAGTCAGTGTGTGTGGAACCCGTATCCCAGTGAGAGTCAGTGTGTGTGGGGTCCGTATCCCAGTGAGAGTCAGTGCATGTGGAACCCATACATCAATGAGAGTCAGTGTGTGTGGGACCCGTACCCCAGTGAGAGTCAGTGTGCGTGGAACCCGTACCCCAGTGAGAGTCAGTGTGTGTGGGACCCGTACCCCAGTGAGAGTCAGTGTGCGTGGAACCCGTACCCCAGTGAGAGTCAGTGTGTGTGGAACACGTACCCCAGTGAGAGCCAGTGTGCGTGGAACCCGTACCCCAGTGAGAGCCAGTGCGTGTGGAACCCGTACCCCAGTGAGAGTCAGTGTGTGTGGACCCATACCCCAGTGAGAGTCAGTGTGTGTGGGACCGTACCCCAGTGAGAGTCAGTGCGTGTGGAACCCATACCCCAGTGAGAGTCAGTGTGTGTGGAACGGTATCCCAGTGAGAGTCAGTGTGTGTGGAACCCGTACCCCAGTGAGAGTCAGTGTGTGTGGGACCCCTACCTCAATGAGAGTCACTGTGGGACCTGTACCCCAGTGAGAATCAGTGTGTGTGGGACCCGTACCCCAGTGAGAGTCAGTGTGTGTGGGACCCGTACCCCAGTGAGAGTCAGTGTGTGTGGGGTCCGTACCCCAGTGAGAGTCAGTGTGTGTGCAATAAGGAAGTGTGAAAGTTTAGTGAAGCATTAGGCTGGAAAGCCTGGTGCAGTTGGGAAGGAGTTAAGTGACAGCCCCTGGGGCCACACTGAGAGCAATAAAACACAATTGGAACATTCAAAAGGGGTGGGAGAGGAGTCAATAAATCATTAAAGTTTTAATGAGCGGCTGTAACCGCAGGCTTTAACCTTGCTGGTAATGGGGGGCTGCCTGTAATTTTTATCGACAAGGGAGATTTTGCTGTTGAATGATACAATCAATATTTGCTCTCATCTTAATTTACATCTAATTGTTATTTAATGAGGTGCTGATAATGGCTGCTCTCTTGTGATCTTAACGTTGTGTCAGGAACAAAGGCGATTGCCCTGGGCAAGAGGCACTGACTCCTCATCCTTCCCACTGCCCCTAATCCACACACACCCAGCTGGGCTCCCCCTTTGCTGCACTGACCCTCAACCCGGGCTTTTGTTCAGCCAAGGAGCTGAATCAGGAGACATGGTCTGAACGGGGGATCGACAGGAAAGTGGGACAGTGATGGAGTGGAGACCCCCACCTGTTCATCATCCGTAAAGTTCAGCCCATCCAACACGCTGCTGTACACTGTAACCAGCTCAGGCGAATGGCTACGTAATTTACAATCATTGATGTATCACTGTAATAATATAGAAAGTGTAGCAACATTCCAGAAACAACAGTGCTGAAAGAATCTGTTTTTATTATATTGATTGAGGGATAAATATTGACCCGGGCACTGGGGAGAACTTCCTTGTTCTTCAAAACAGTGCCCAGGGATCTGTTACCTGAGAGAGTTGATAAAGCTTTGCTTTAACATTTCATCAGAGAGGCAACTCCTCCAACAATGCTGCACTCCCTCAAGCCCACATTGGAGTGCCAGCCTCGAATTCTGTGCTGCGGGCTTAGAGTGAGGCTTGAACCCAGACCTTACTGACTGTGCAGGATGGATTGTCACTCACTGAGCCACAGTCACTGCCCGAACTCTCACTCACACCATTCCCCTGAGCACAGGGGTGCTCCCTCACCTATCCTGACTCCCAGGCTGTGAACAACTGAAACTACCATTCCTGTTTTCAAATCCCTCTATGGCCCTAGAATCATAGAATTATAGTTAGGTTTACAGCACAGAAAGAGGCCATTTGGCCCATCATGCCTGCACTGGAGGAAAAACGAGCCACTCAGCCTAATCGCACTTTGTCACGTTTGGTTTGTAGCCCTGGGTTACAGTGCTTGAGGTATGGATTCAAACAGCTTTTAAAATGAGTCGCAGGGTTTTTGCCTCTTTGAATCATAGAATCATACAGTGCAGAAAGAGGCCATTCGGCCCATCGAGTCTGCACCGACCACAATCCCACCCAGGCCCTACCCCCATATCCCTATGATACCCTTTCAGGCAGTGAGTTCGTGACCCCCCCTCCCCAATCCCCTGGGTAAAAAATAAATGCCTTATCTCCCCTCTAATCTTTCTACCAATAACTTTAATTCGATGTCTCCTACTCACTGACCTCTCTGCTGAAGTGACCAGGCCCTTCCCATCCATTCTGTCTTGCCATGGCTCTCCCTATCTCTGGAATCTCCTCCAGCCCCACAATCCTCAGAGATCTCTGCACTCCTCTAATTCTGGCCTCTTGAACATTCCCAATTTGAGCATTTTGAGAAAAAAGATAATTTGTCAAAGCTTTTTGTCTTGAACTCATCAGGACAGTTCACAAGAGATTCACAATGCCAGGGGAAACCACAACTTTATACTGAGAGAGTGCTGATTGGTTGGCAAGTGGGCCAGTGATTAGGTGGTGATCGTCTTCTTTAAGGGCCACACAGCAGAATAAGGGTCACATGGCTTGAGGGACCAATCGGGTCTCAGAGTGGAATCACCCCCACTAAGTATTTTTGGAAAAGAGATACTTTGGAAGCGAGCTACAGCCATGAGGCTGCTGTACAAATCGTATTAATAAATAATACCTTTTGTGTTCACTAATGAAGTCTGCAATGTGCATCTTCACATCTGGTGATGAGGATAAACTATCCTGACACTGCCTCTGGCCCAACACCTGTGAGTATCATCTTTTAATCGAATTCTGAATGAAAAGACAGAATGCCTCTCTTTGTGTAAATAGATCCATTTAACTCCTCCACACAGAACTGGACACAATGCAGCGAGCACCGTGGGTATTGTTTCCAAACAAACAAAATAGGGAGGAGGCAAAAATGCAAACCAATTCTCCCAAGTGTTTTTGGAACTCAGACCCATAACTTTATACTAGCAGCCTTACAGTCCCAAGCGTGTCTGATTCTAAATCAATTAATGAGCTTGTGGATTTAGTGAAGTCAATTGCAATCTCAACATCAGTTATACTCCGGAGATTAAAGTTTAATTTGAGGGGGAGAGCCCCAGGCAAATTGATTGCAACTTACATTGCTGAACTGAAGCAATTATTGGAGTATTGTGATTTTGGAGCAGCCCTAAACGACATGTTATGGGATAGGCTAGTCTGTGGCATGAACAACGATGCTATTCATTGCAGATTGCTTGCAGAGGTCAACATTAATTTTAAATGAGCCATGGAGATTGCAGTGGCCATAGAAAGCACTGAAAAAGATGCCCAGGCGCTGCAGAGCGCACAATCGGCAGCCATGGTCTTATGGTCTTATGGTCAAAGACTCGACTTATAATTGTCTAACACATGTGCATAACGTTTAGTTAATATTTAGCACTGAGTGAATTAGTTATTGAAGATTGAATAAAGAACTTAAAGGGGAAGGAATATGGTGATCGCCCCTTTAAGGGAAACACAGCAGAGTAAGGATCACATGGCCTGTGCGACCAATCTGGACTCAAGTGTGGAATAAGCACATGATGAGGCACAGGAAGAAACATTTGGGAGCTAGCTTTAGCCGTGAGACTGCTGTATAATTCTTATTTATAAATAACTACCATTTGTGTTCAGAAATGAAGTCTGTGAAAGTGTATCAAATAGATTGGCAGAGGCATTGCCATAGAGAATGCACCAGTTGATGGGGATTGACAGTTAACTACCAAGCACAGTTTGAAATTGAAATCAGGCAGCTTGAATCCGATTGGTCAAGGCATTGATCTGAGGAATGAATTAGTAAATGGCAGTCACTTATTTTGTTTAGCTGAAACAGGCGCAATGTGCGCACCTGCTCTTTCTGTCTGCAAAGAACAGGGCCCCGTGTATTAATATATATAGCTCCAAGTGCCAGTGAAAGTTTATTCACTCCAGTGAAAGTTTACTCACTCCAGTGAAAGTTACTCACTCCAGTGAAAGTTACTCACTCCAGTGAAAGTTACTCACTCCAGTGAAAGTTTACTCCTGCAGTGAAAGTCTACTCAGTTCACTGAATACTCATTCTTGCCAGTGAAGGTTTAATCATTCTAGTGAGATTTTGCTCTCTCCAGTGAAAGCTTACTCACTCCAGTGAGTAAATTCCCCTCCAATTCGAGTTTGCTGACAATACCACCTTAGTGGGTCGGATCTTAAACAATGATGAGACAGAGTACAGGAATGAGATAGAGAATCTGGTGAACTGGTGCGGCAACAATAATCTCTCCCTCAGTGTCAACAAAATGAAGGAGATTGTCATCGACTTCAGGAAGCGTAAAGGAGAACATGCCCCTGTCTACATCAACAGGGATGAAGTGGAAAGGATCGAAAGCTTCAGGTTTTTAGGTGTCTGGATCACCAACAACCTGTCCTGGTCCCCCCATGCCGACAATATTGTTAAGAAAGCCCCACCAATGCCTCTACTTTCTCAGAAGACTAAGGAAATTTGGCATGTCAGCTACGACTCTCTCCAACTTTTACAGATGCACCATAGAAAGCATTCTTTCTGGTTGTATCACAGCTTGGTATGGCTCCTGTTCTGTCCAGGACCGCAAGGAACTACAAAGAGTCGTGAATGTAGCCCAATCCATCACGCAAACCAGCCTCCCATCCATTGACTCCGTCTACACTTCCCGCTGCCTCGGCAAAGCAGCCAGCATAATTAAGGGCCCCATGAACCCCGGACATTCTCTCTTCCACCTTCTTCCATCGGGAAAAAGTGTGAGGTCACGTACCAACCGACTCAAGAACAGCTTCTTCCCTGCTGCTGTCAGACTTTTGAATGGACTTACCTTGCATTAAGTTGATCTTTCTCTACACCCTAGCTATGACTGTAACACTACATTCTGCACCCCCGGGCCCGGATGGAACGCATCATAAGAACATAAGAAATAGGAGCAGGAGTAGGCCATCTAGCCCCTTGAGCCTGCCCCGCCATTCAATAAGATCATGGCTGATCTGAAGTGGATCAGTTCCACTTACCCGCCTGATCCCTATAACTCCTAATTCCCTTACCGATCAGGAATCCATCTATCCGTGATTTAAACATATTCAGTGGGGTACCAGGGTACTGAAAGAAATGGCTGAGGTAATAGCAGATGCGTTAGTAGTTATTTATCAAAATTCGCTGGACCCTGGGGTAGTGCCAGCTGAATGGAAAACACCTACTGTTACGCCACTGTTTAAAAAAGGAAATAGACAAGAATCGGGTAACTACAGGCCGGTTAGCTTAACGTCCGTAGTTGGGAAGATGCTGGAATCCATCATTAAAGAGGAAATAGCAGAGCACCTGGATAAGAATGGTTCGATCAAGCAGACGCAGCATGGATTCATGAAGGGAAAGTCGTGTTTGACGAATCTACTGGACTTTTATGAAGATGTGACTAGTGCGGTTGACAGAGGGGAACCGGTGGATGTGGTGTTTTTAGATTTCCAGAAGGCGTTCGATAAGATGCCTCACAAAAGGTTGCTGCAGAAGATTAGGGCACACTGAGTTGGGGGTAGGGTGTTAGCGTGGATTAAGGATTGGCTATCTAACAGGAAGCAGAGAGTCGGGATAAATGGGTGCTTTTCTGGTTGGCAGTTGGTGACCAGTGGCGTGCCGCAGGGATCGGTGCTGGGACCTCAACTGTTTACCATTTACATAGATGATCTGGAGGAGGGGACCGAGAGTAGGGTATCAAAGTTTGCTGATGACACGAAGATGAGTGGGAAAGCGAATTGCGTGGAGGATGCGGAAAGTCTGCAGAGAGATTTGGATAGGCTGAGCGAGTGGGCGAGGATCTGGCAGATGGAATATAACATTGGCAAATGTGAGGTTATCCACTTCGGAAGAAATAATAGTAAATTGGAATATTATTTAAATGGAGAAAAATTACATCATGCTACTGTGCAGAGGGACCTAGGGGTCCCTGTGCACGAATCGCAAAAACTCAGTCTGCAGGTGCAGCAGATGATCAAGAAGACGAATGGGATGTTGGCCTATATCGCAAGGGGGATAGAATATAATAGCAGAGAAGTCTTGCTGCAACTGTACAAATTCACTCCAGTGAAAGTTTGCTCTCCAGTGAAAGTTTATTCACTCCAGTGAAAGTTTACTCATTCTAGTGAAAGTTTACTCAATCCAGTGAAAATTTACTCACTCCAGTGAAAGTTTCTCAATCCAATGAAGGTTTACTGAATCCAGTGAAACTTTACTCAATCCAGTGGAAGTTTACTCAATCCAGTGAAAATTTACTCACTCCAGTGAAAGTTTACTCACTCTAGTGAAAGTTTGCTCAATCCAGTGAACGTTTACTCAATCCAGTGAAAGTTTATTAACTCCAGTGAGAGTTTAATCACTCCAGTGAAAGTTTATTCACTCCAGTGGAAGTTTACTCAATCCAGTGAAAATCTACTCACTCCAGTGAAAGTTTACTCAATCCAGTGAAAATTTACTCACTCCAGTGAAAGTTTACTCACTCTAGTGAAAGTTTGCTCAATCCAGTGAACGTTTACTCAATCCAGTGAAAGTTTATTAACTCCAGTGAGAGTTTAATCACTCCAGTGAAAGTTTATTCACTCCAGTGGAAGTTTACTCAATCCAGTGAAAATCTACTCACTCCAGTGAAAGTTTACTCAATCCAGTGAAAATTTACTCACTCCAGTGAAAGTTTGCTCAATCCAGTGAAAATTTACTCACTCCAGTGAAAGTTAGTCAATCCAGTGAAAATGTACTCAATCCAGTGAAAATGTACTCACTCCAGTGAAAGTTGACTCAATCCAGTTAAAATGTACTCACTCTAGTGAAAGTTTACTCACTCCAGTGAAAATTTACGCACTCCAGTGAAAGTTTGCTCAATCCAGTGAAAATTTACTCAATCCAGTGAAAGTTTCCTCAATCCAGTGAATGTTTACTCAATCCAGTGAAAGCTTACTCACCCCAGTGAAAGTTTACTCACCCCAGTGAAAGTTGCTCAATCCAATGAAAGTTTACTCAATCCAGTGAAAGCTTACTCACCCCAGTGAAAGTTTATTCACTCCAGTGAAAGTCTGCTCAATCCAGTGAACGTTTACTTAATCCAGTGAAAGCTTACTCACCCCAGTGAAAGTTTACTCACCCCAGTGAAAGTTGCTCAATCCAATGAAAGTTTACTCAATCCAGTGAAAGTTTGCTCAATCCAGAGAACGTTTACTTAATCCAGTGAAAGTTTACTCACTCCAGTGAAAGTTTATTCACTCCAGAGAAAGTTTATTCACTCCAGTGTAAATTTGCTCAATCCAGTGAAAATTTACTCACTCCAGTGAAAGTTTACACAATCCAGTGAATGTTTGCTCAATCCATGTAAAGTTTATTCACTCCAGTGTAAGTTTGCTCTCCAGTGAAAGTTTATTCACTCCAGTGAAAGTTTACTCATTCCAGCGAAAGTTTACTCAATCCAGTGAAAATTTACTCACTCCAGTGAAAGTTTATTTACTCCAGTGAAAGTTGCTCAATCCAATGAAGGTTTACTGAATCCAGTGAAACTTTACTCAATCCAGTGGAAGTTTACTCAATCCAGTGAAAATTTACTCAATCCAGTGAAAACTGACTCACTCCAGTGAAAGTTTACTCAATCCAGTTAAAATTTACTCACTCCAGTGAAAGTTTACTCAATCCAGTGAAAATGTACTCACTCCAGTGAAAGTTTACTCAATCCAGTGAAAGTTTACTCACACCAGTGAAAGTTTACTCACTCCAGTGAAAATTTACTCACTCCAGTGAAAGTTTATTCACTCCAGTGAAAGTTTACTCAATCCAGTTAAAATTTACTCACTCCAGTGAAAGTTTACTCAATCCAGTGAAAGTTTACTCACTCCAGTGAAAGTTTACTCAATCCAGTGAAAATTTACTCACTCCAGTGAAAGTTTACTCACTCCAGTGAAAATTTACTCAATCCAGTGAAAATGTACTCAATCCAGTGAAAATGTACTCACTCCAGTGAAAGTTTACTCAATCCAGTGAAAGTTTACTCACTCCAGTGAAAGTTTACTCAATCCAGTGAAAGTTTACTCACTCCAGTGAAAGTTTACTCAATCCAGTGAAAATTTACTCACTCCAGTGAAAGTTTACTCACTCCAGTGAAAGTTCATTCACTCCAGTTAAAGTTTACTCAATACTTAATAAGATATAGGAGCAGAATTAGGCCATTCGGCCCATCAAGTCCGCTCTGCCATTCGATCATGGCTGATATGCCCCTCTTCCCCATTTTCCTGCCTTCTCCCCATAACCCTTCAACCCCATTCCCAAATAAAAATCTGTCTAACTCCTCCTTAAATTTACTCACTATCCTAGCATCCACCACACTTTGGGGTAGCGAATTCCACAGATTCACAACCCTTTGGGAGAAGTAGTTTCTCCTCAACTCTGTTTGAAATTTGCTACCTCTTATCCTAAGACTATGACCTCTCGTCCTAGAATGCCCCACAAGAGGAAGCATCCGCTCCACGTCTACTTTATCCATTCCTTTTATCATCTTGTGTACCTCAATTTGATCTCCCCTCATTCTTCTCAATTCCAGAGAGTATCGGCCTAAACTGTTCAATCTCTCTTCATACGACAAACCCCTCATCTCTGGAATCAATCTGGTGAACCTCCTCTGAACTGCCTCCAATGCCACTACATCTTCCCTCAAATACAGGGACCAAAACTGTGCACAATACTCCAGGTGTGGCCTCACCAATGCTTTGTATCGTTGCAGCAATACTTCCTCACCGTTATATTCTATTTCTTTAGCTATGAATGCCAACATTCTATTCACTTTCTTTATTGTCTGCTGTACCTGATGCTAGTTTTCTGTGACTCATGAACGAGGACACCCAGATCCCTCTGCACTGGAGCTCCCCAAAGTCTCTCCCCATTTAGATAATAAGTCACTTTCCCATTTTTCTGACCAAAATGCATGACCTCACGCTTATCCACGATAAACTCCATCTGCCACATTTTGGCCCTCTCTCCTAACCTATCGATATCCATTGGTAAGGTTCTTATTTCCTCATTGCAACTTACTGTCCCGCCTATTTTTGTGTCATCTACAGAGCCTCTAGCCCTGTATCCAAGTCATTAATATAGATTGTAAATAGCTGGGGCCCAAGGAACAAACCCTGTGGCACCCACTGGTTACTTCCTGTCATCCAGAAAAAACCTATATCCCGACTCTCTGCCTTCTGTCCATCAGCCAGTCACCTATCCAAGCGAATAAATTACCCCTAATCCCATGTGATCTAACCTTGTGAATTAACCTATTGTGCGGCACCTTATCAAACGCCTTCCGGAAGTCCAGATATACTACATCTACAGGATCCCCATTATCCACCTTGCTTGTTACATCCTCAAAGAACTCGAGCAAATGAGCAATGCTGTATAATTTACCCACTCCAGTGAGATTTTTCTCACTCCAGTGAGAGTTTACTCATTGCAATGCAGCTTTCTCACCACAGTGAACGCTAACCCTCACCAATGAGTGTTTATTCACTCCAGTGAACATTTCCTCACTCCAGTGAACCTGTTCACTCACCAGTGGAATTTTGCACATTCCAGTCACGTTTTACTCACTGCTGTGAGAGGTTACTTACCTCTCACTTTTTTCTGTAAATTCTATATAATTCTAAACTTCCAGCCTGAAATAAACTGTGGATTGTTACTATTTGTCCTCAGAGAGAAACGCCGCAGAAAGGGGGTGAGAGGTTGAGCTTGGGATGGAAGTGTTTTATGAGCACTGTGTTTTAGCAGTGTCATGTTTTCATTGGCTCAGTGCCCCCCCCCCTCAATGAATTAACATCAATCCAGTGCACTGCTCTTTTATGAAAGATTTCTCCATGAGATTTTGAGGGTCCAGTTATCCCAGTGGAGCTCAGTTCCGTTAATTACCAGGAGGGGTGTGGGGGAGGGGATAGACTGCACACAACAGCTGCCCGATGGTCACGTTGCAGCAGAGGTTGAAGGATGTGATTCCAGATGTTCATATTTTCTTCTAAAACGAGAGCGCCAAAAGAGATCATTCACCTTCGGAGCTAAGGTTCCGGATCTCAGGCGCTCATTATTAATCTGCTTCAGGTACAAAGGTTGGTGGATTTGCGGATAGCGATGAGGACCATCAGAGGATACAGCAGGATGTAGATCAGTTGGAGACTTGGGCGGAGAGATGGCAGATGGAGTTTAATCTGGACAAATATGAGGTAATGCATTTTGGAAGGTCTAATACAGATAGGAAATATACAGTAAATGGCAGAACCCTTAAGAGTATTGATAGGCGGAGGGATCTGGGTGTACAGGTACACAGGTCACTGAAAGTGGCAATGCAGGTGGAGAAGGTAGTCAAGAAGGCATATGGCATACTTGCCTTCATCAGCCGGGGTATTGAGTTTAAAAATTGGCAAGTCATGTTGCAGCTTTATAGAACCTTAGTTAGGACGCATTTGGAATATAGTGTTCAATTCTGGTCGCCACACTACCAGAAGGATGTGGAGGCTTTGGAGAGGGTACAGAAAAGATTTACCAGGATGTTGCCTGGTATGGAGGGCATGAGCTATGAGGAGAGGTTGGAGAAACTTGGTTTGTTCTCACTGGAGCGACGGAGGTTGAGGGGAGACCTGATAGAAGTCTACAAGATTATGAGGGGCCTGGACAGAGTGGATAGTCAGAAGCTTTTTCCCAGGGTGGAAGAGCCAATTACTAGGGGGCATAGGTTTAAGGTGCGAGGGGCAAGGTTTAAAAGAGATGTATGAGGCAGATTTTTTACACAGAGAGTAGTGGGTGCCTGGAACCCGTTGCCGGGAGAGGTAGTGGAAGCGGATACGGTAGTGACTTTTAAGGGGCGTCTTGACAAGTACATGAATAGGATGGGAATAGAGGGATATGATCCCCGGAAGGGTAGGGGGTTTTAGTTCAGTCGGGCAGCATGGTCAGTGCAGGCTTGGAGTGCCGAAGGGCCTGTTCCTGTGCTGTAATTTTCTTTGTTCTTTGTTCTGAAGGGGAATTAGTGATGTGTGCTAAATCCGGTCTCGCCACATTCCAACAATTGGTTTTTAATAAGAGGCCTTGTTGTTTCTGAGAGGAGTCGATTCTTCAGTGCAGAAAATTAGGAGAGAATGTGGACAGAGAGCAGGCAGAATCATTGCAAAACTGAATGCTGGAATTTCCCTCTGCCTCGCGGTGTGTCTCCACTGAGTGTGTTTCCAGTCAGAGACACAGTAATCGGAGCCAGCTGCTTGTGTCTATTTTGGAATATTCACAGAAACTGAGAAAGCAATTGCTCCATCACAGCGGGTGGAATTTCTTCCACGATTGAGGCCAGAGTGTCTGTCCCAGTCTATTCTGCAGACACTACAAAAAGAACAAAGGAAGAAACGTCTGCATTTATATAGCGCCTCTCACAGTCATTGGATGTCTCAAACTGCTCTACAGGCAGTGGAATGTTTTTGAAGTGTAGTCCACGTTGTCATGCAGGGAATATAGCAAACAACTTGTGCACAGCAAGATCCCACAAATATCAACACAATAATGATCAGATTGGCTGTTTATTTTGTGACATTGGTTGGGAGGTAAATGATGTCCAGAACAGCACGGAGAAATCCCTTGCTCCTCCTCAAAATAGCGGCTTGACTATATTCTTTGAGGGAGTGTGGGTGTCACTGGCTGGGCCAGTATTTATTTCCCATCCCGAATTGCCCTTGAATTGAGAGTCTCGCTTGGCCATTTCCAAGGAGATTTAAGAGTCAACCACATGGCTGTGGGTCTGGAGTCACATGTTGGCCAGACCGGGTAAGGACGGCAGATTTCCTTCACTCAAGAACATCAGTGACCCAGATGGGTTTTTACCATAATTAGTGATTGCTGTCACAGTCACCGTTATTGAGGCGAGCTTTATAATTTAATAATCAAATTGATAATTTCACCAGTTGCCATTGGTAGGATTTGAACCCATTTCCACAGAGCATTAGTCTGGGTTACTAATCCACTGACATTACCACTACACCATCATCATCTACCCCAACCTTGCAGGTAGATTTATATCCACCCTCAAGGACACCCTTGGCCTCAGCATCAGAGGCTTTCAGTGCTGGCACTGTGAGTGTTGAGCCAAGTCCCTGCGGGAGGGTGTGAATCCATACCTTCTGACTCAGAGACAGGAATATCACACTCTGACCCTGAGCTGTGGTCCCGGTATTTATTGCCCTTGGCTATTGCCCTCAGTCTGTGCATTTGACACAGCTGACTGAGTCGTCTCAGGGGGCATCTCAGACTCACTCAGGTGAGAGTGGGTCTGGAGTGACAGAGAGCCACAGACCAGGTAAAGGTTGTAGGCTTCTTTAAGCTGCGGATCTGATTAAGTCGATGTGATTCTGTTGCAATCTGACAGCCTCACCCCCCACTTTACTGAGATCAGCTTTCCACTTCCACATTTTATAAACTGACTTTAAATTGTTAAACAGCCCTGGGGGAGTGGAACCCCTGCTCTCAGAGTCCAGGAACAGAAGCACCACATTCACCGAGATTTAGAATGAGCTCAAAAGTGAGGGGCTAGCGACTGGACAGAGCGAAGGGGAAAGTCATGCTGGAGTTCAAACCAAGGAGTTGCTGACTCAGAATCCCAGCTCCCTGGAGAACAGGGTAAAGTGCTCACTTGCAACTCGAAATGCGAGCATGCTTTCCGTGTTAGGGTGGCACGGTGGCACAGAGGTTAGCACTGCTACCTCACAGCGCCAGGGACCCAGGTTCGATTCCCGGCTTTGGTCACTGTCTGTGCAGAGTCTGTACATTCTCCCTGTGTCTGCGTGGGTTTCCTCCGGGTGCTCCGATTTCCTCCCACAGTCCGAAAGACGTGCTGGTTAAGTGTATTGGCCGTGCTAAATTCTCCCTCAGTGTACCCGAACAGGCGCCGGAGTGTGGCGACTCGGGGATTTTCACAGTAACTTCATCGCAGTGTTAATGTAAGCCTACTTGTGACTAATAAATAAACTTTAAAGCTCATTGTCAGGTTCAGAGAAGTCATTGTACCCTCAAAAACTGGGGCTTATTCTTAACATCCAGCGGGTGGGGGGCGCAAGATCCGGCGAAACCCAGAAATCACGGATCTTGCCGGTGATGTAATTGGGTTCATTCCCACAATGGGAGTGAAGTTGATTCGAAGACATTAGCATACATTTCAATATAATTAAATATCTTCTCCCAGACGTATTTCATACTTCACCCACGGGACGCCACTGGGGTATAAAGGTGAGTAGAGCCACTTCCCTGTGTTTTTTTTGGCAAAGTGCCTGAAGATCAGGATAGAAACACACCGGCTTCCAGTCAGATCCTGCCATTTATTGGTAAGATTCCACCATTGATTCTCTCCAGTGCTGCGGGACCATCATTCTCCAGAGAAACAGGCCAGTTTTCTCTCCAGATTCTTTCAAAGGGTGACCTGATCAAAGGAAAAAATAACCTCCCCCCCACCCCACCATGGAGATCAGTCAATGCCAACACCCTCCCCTTCCCCCCAAACATCGGACCTCTTCCCGCTGACTCCCCACCCAAGTAACCATCGTCAGCATCCCCCGCTTCTACTCAGACCATCACCACAAATAAATGACTCCCCGCTCCCCCAAGAGGCTCCCACAGGTGCCTGTCCCTGGCACTGTCCCAGGTGCAGGTTGGCATTGCCAGGTTGACAATGCCAGGTTGACACTGCCAGGTTGACACTGCCAGGTTGACACTGCCAGGTTGACACTGCCAGGTCAGCACTATGACCCATGCAAACCTGGCATTGCCAACCTGTGCCGGGGGCAATGTCGGGGTAGTGCTGCGGCATTGCCAGGCCTCTGCCCAGCCATGTCCTTCTCCCAGGAGCTATACTCACCTTTATGTTCACGGGGGGATCCCCGTGACAGGTTCACATCACGTTTGTGAGGTTTGAAACTACTTAGAGGGCTCACTATGTGGCAGGGAAGTGTTTAATGATATTAAAATATATTCAAATGTATCTGAATCATAATCAGCATGCTGCAGGCGTCGAGGGGTTCGGAAAATTGGAAACCAGGATCTCGTCGGCGGGATTCTCATGAGTTTTGCCGGATCTCGCGCCGCAGCCTATCCTGCGGACGGAGAGTGTGGGCTCCAGATCCTGCCCTTTGTAATCACAGTCTGGATATTTAATGAATAATACAAAAGGCTCCTCAGTGTTATCGGTGAAAGCAAGTTATGAGAAATCCCCCCCAGAAGATGAGCAGGTAGCAAGTACCCAGCTCCAGGTCATCAAAAACTGTGCAGAACATTCGGAAAAGCTGCAGTGATCATTTGATAAAATGAACATTTTCCAAAAGAGGGAGTGGAGAAGGAGTAGGTGATTGTGGGATGGAAAACCAGAAACAATAGCACAATTTTAAATCAAAACTCTGAAAAGGAACGGATTTTTCAAGGTTCTAAATTGGCACAAACCATCGATAAATAAAACCCCAGAAACACTCAGGAAGCTTGACATCATCCAGGTCAGAGGAGTTTGAATTTCCTGGACTGGAATTAACATCCACTGCCGATACACAGTGACAGCCGTGTGTACCGTCTACAAGATGCACCGCAGCGACTCACCAAGGTTCCTTAAGCACCTTCCAAACCCATGACCACTACCACCTAGAAGGGCACAGTAAGTAGTCTCACAACACCAGGTTAAAGTCCAACAGGCTTATTTGGCAGCACAAGCTTTCAGAGTGCTGCTCCTTCATCAGATGAGTCACCTGATGAAGGAGCAGCGCTCCGAAAGCTCGTGCTGCCAAATAAGCCTGTTGGACTTTAACCCGGTGTTGTGAGACTACTTACTGTGCCTATCCCAGTCCAACGCCGGCATCTCCACATCATGGCTACCTAAAAGGGCAGCAGACACATGGGAAAACCACCACTTGCAACTTAGCCACACATCAGTCTCCTTTAACATTCCTTCACCAGTCAGGAACTTTCTATCTAACGCCATCAACACAGTCCGAAAGACGTGCTGGTTCGGTGAATTAGCCATGTTAAATTCTCCCTCAGTGTAACCCGAACAGGCGCCGGAGTGTGGCGACTAGGGGATTTTCACAGTAACTTCATCGCAGTGTTAATGTAAGCCTACTTGTGACACCAATAAATAAACTTTAAAAACAGAAGAAACTTGACTACTATCAGCCCAGGACAACGAGCGATAGAAGCTCACTGCCAGCCACAGCCAGAATATAAAATATTGTAAACTCTGTATCAGACTGAAGCATTGGTGGTTTCTAAGAACATAAGGTTTGGTGAAGTACTAAAATTGTTAATAAGGCGAGAGTTACTCTTTGAATCTCAGATAGGCAGCAGGAATTTAATGAGGATCGGAACTCAGGGACATTGAAGTCGAGGATATTCACACAGAGAGAGAAATAGACCCATTCAGCAAGAGTTAAGAATAATCAAATGAGAACACTGGAAAGCGATCTATCAAAGCGAGGAGGGAAGGGACAAAGAGCATATTGTGTTAATGGATGTGTGGGATGGAGCATAGCCTTCAGAAAGTGTACATACGTGGCAAAAATAATCACTACATACAACACTGTAAATCAAAAATAAAAAAAACCAAGAACAGATTGTGAAAGGGAAATCCCTGGGGAAATTTTATGTAGATGCGGTAACTCAAAATTGTGTGTGCTGTGTGAAACAGTCATGTGGTTTCAACTCAATAAAAGAGCAAAGATAAATTTAATATTTACAATTCTCATCCTTATTTTCAATTCCCTCCATGCTGTGCCCCTCCCTATCTCTAGAACCTTCTCCAGCTCACAAACCCTCAGATTCTGCACTCCTCTAACTTTGGCCTCGAGTGTTCCTGACTTCAATCCCCCGATGGTGGCTGTCTCTTCATCCGTCTGGGTAGAAGTTCTGGACTTCTCTCCCAAAGCTGCTCCAATTCTCTGCTTCCCTCACCTCCTTTCAGAGCCTCTTCACAACCCACCGCTTTAACCAAGCTTTGGATCTTATTTGGTACAGTAGCCTCACAGTCCAATGGTCTGGACCCTTGGACATTAGTTCAAATCCCACCACAGCAGCTGTGGAAATGAAGTACACAGAATTAAGCCTGACATCAAAAACTGGGAGGTGCAATTTTCCCAAAAACTGACAATAGAGGCGATCTTACCAGAATTTGGAGAGAATCCAAATTCGGTGGGATTGTGGCCGGTGCAGACTCGATGGGCTGAATGGCCCCCTTCTGCACTGTAGGGGTTCTATAATTCTATGAATCCGGGGGGAAACAGGTATGTTTCTCTCCAGAGAGAGTCGGACTTCTCTCCCCCTCCCCCAAAAGTCAGAGCCGGATTCCTCCCCCCCACCCTCCCCCCCACTATCCCCCCCCCCCACCCTGTTCTTTCCCCTAAACATTGGGTTCCTTCCCCCCGACCCGCACCCCCCCCATCCCTCCCCTGCCCCCCCCTCATCCCACCCACATAGTCACTGCCAGTTCGCAATACCACAGTCTTCGCCGGTATTCCCAGCTCCCACGTCTGCTCCTGACCACCACACACACAAATACCTTTTGGAATATGCTCTGACCAGGAGCAGTGGCTGGGGCAATGGGGTTTCACCCCAGCGCTGAACACACTAAACCCCTCACCCACAATTCTTCAGTCCCGCTCCGCTCCACCACAATCTGTGCCAGGCCCAACACAACTGGAAAACCTCGGTCCAATCTCTGTAATGGTGACCATGGCACTATCGTCAATTGCTGTAAAAACCCACCTGGTTCACTAATGTCCTTTAGGGAAGGAAATCTGCTGTCCTTACCCGGTCTGGCCTACATGTGACTCCAGAGCCGCAGCAATGTGGTTGATTGTAAACTACGCTTTGAAATGGCCGAGCGAGACACGCAGTTGTAATCGGGGAGGAAGCTCGCCACAGCCTGCCGCAAGGTCATTAGGAATTGGGATCTAGCCAGCGATGCCCACACCCTCTCAATGAAGAAATGAATGTGTCACGGTGTCATGTTTGTTTAATATCACTCCTGTGAAGCACTTTGAGATTTTTTATCACAGAAGAAAGAGAAATATGAGGGTAAGTTTTTGTTGTATCATGTCTAATTAAATTTCAACAGAAGACAATAGAGTTGATGGATATTCAGGAGGGATCTGTCAATCATAGGATCATAGAATCTCTACACTGCAGAAGGACGCCATTCAGCCCATCGAGTCTGCACCAACCACAAGCCCACCCAGTCCCTATCCCCATAACCACATGCACTTACCCTAGCTCGTCTCCCTGACACTAAGGGGCAATTTAGCATGGCCATTCAACCTAACCACATCTTTGGAGTGTGTGAGGAAACCGGAGCACCCAGAAGAAACCCACGCAGACACAGGGAGAATGTTCAAACTCCACATAGACAGTGACCCAAGCCGGGATTAGAACCCGTACTAACCACTGTGCCACGGTGCCACCTCCCCCGTCACAGGAAAGTGTGCTGCCGACATCCCTTAAACCAGCAGAAAACACAAGCAGTGGCAATTTTGTTGATCACAGAAGATATTTGTCCAGTTGTAACTTGGTGGGACCCACTAGACAAAGCTCAAATGGACACGTGTACTGAACACACAGAGACTGTACTCCACCAAATCCACAGGGAGAGATTAATCCAGACCGGAAACTGTCAGGATGCTGTTGATGTTTGAGAAACTCAGTGAGTTTCATTGACATTAACTGGAGCTGAGGACTCTCAGGATTAATAAATTAATGACTAATAATACATTAATGACTTGGATAGAAGTCTCTATAGCCAAATTTGCAGATAACAGAAATAGATTGGATGGTAAATTGTAATGAGGAATTAAGAAATTTACAAATGGATATGGATAGGTCAGGTGAATGGGGAAAAATTGGCAGATGGAGTTCAGCATGAATAAGTGGGAGGTTATCCATTTTGGTAGGAAAAATATGAAAACAATTAATCTAAATGGAGAGAAACTTCAGAATGCTTTGGTGCAGAGGGATCTGGGTGTCCTTGGGCATGAATTGTAGAAAACTATTATGCAGGTGCAGCAGGTAATAAGAAAGGCAAGTGGAATCTTAGCATTTATTGCTAAAGGAATTGAATCTAAAAGTAGTGAAGTTTGCTGCTACTGTACAAAACATTAGTGAGATCGCACTCAGAATATTGTGTACAGATTTGTCCCCTTACTTGAGGAGGGATGTAGTTGTATTGGAGGCGGTTCAGAGGAGGCTCACGAGATTGATTCCAGACATTGGGGTTTATCTTATGCCGATACTCTCTGGAGTTTAGAAGAATGAGGGGAGATCTAATTGAGGTGTACAAGATGAGAGGGGGGATTATGAATGTTTCCTCTTGTGGGGCAATCTAGAACACAAGGTTATAGTTTCAGGATACGGGCGGCAGATTTAAACCAGAGATGAGGAGAAATTACTTCTCTCAAACCAAAAGAGAAAACGCTGGAAAATCTCAGCGGGTCTGGCAGCATCTGTAAGGAGAGAAAAGAGCTGACGTTTCGAGTCCAGATGACCCTTTGTCAAAGCTTGAAACGTCAGCTCTTTTCTCTCCTTACAGATGCTGCCAGACCTGCTGAGATTTTCCAGCAATTTCTCTTTTGGTTTCAGATTCCAGCATCTGCAGTATTTTGCTTTGACTTCTCTCAAACGGTTGTGAGTCTGTGGAGTTCACTTCCCCAGAGCGTGGTGGATGGCGGGACATTGAGTAAATTTAAAGACAAGGTGTACGGGTGGAAGGGCTATGGTGAATGGACAGGGAAGTGGAGTTGAGGGCAAGATGAGATCAGCCTCCTCTGAACCGCCTCCAATACAACTACATCCCTCCTCAAGTAAGGGGACCAAACTGTCCACAATATTCTGAGTGCGATCTCACTAATGTTTTGTACAGTAGCAGCAAACTTCACTACTTTTAGATTCAATTCCTTTAGCAATAAATGCTAAGATTCCACTTGCCTTTCTTATTACCTGCTGCACCTGCATAATAGTTTTCTACAATTCATGCCCAAGGACACCCAGATCCCTCTGCACCAAGCACTCTGAAGTTTCTCTCCATTTAGATAAATTGTTTTCATATTTTTCCTACCAAATTGGATAACCTCCCACTTATTCACGCTGAACTCCATCTGCCAATTTTTCCCCATTCACCTGACCTATCCATATCCATTTGGGGCGGCACGGTAGCACAGTGGTTAGCACTGCTGCTTCACAGCTCCAGAGACCTGGGTTCGATTCCCGGCTCGGGTCACTGTCTGTGTGGAGTTTGCACATTCTCCTCGTGTCTGCATGGGTTTCCTCCGGGTGCTCCGGTTTCCTCCCACAGTCCAAAGATGTGCGGGTTAGGTTGATTGGCTATGCTGAAAAATTGCCCCTTAGTGTCCTGAGATGTGTAGGTTAGAGGGATTAGTGGGTAAAATATGTAGGGATATGGGGATAGGGCCTGGGTGGGATTGTGGTCAGCACAGACTCGATGGGCCGAATGGCCTCTTTCTGTACTGTAGGGTTTCTATGTATGGAATGGCGGAGCAGGCTCAAGGGGCTGAATGGCCGACTCCAACTTCTTATGATTCTTATGATAATGATATACCTCAATGATGTCCCCCCTCAGTCTCCTCTGCTCCAAAGACAACAACCCCAGTCTATCCGATCTCTTCAGTGGTTTGATGATCAGATGATAATGGAGTTATCAAGTAACCATAGCAATCAAAGGTGTCAAAGAGTGTCACAGACATCCACTTGTGAAGTGATGCTCTGGACGAAAAGGCTGCAGAGGTAACAGAAGCTGAAGCAGTGTTTACTGAATGGGCCTCCTCACAGTGCCCTGAGTGTAAAGCATTATTCGGAGGATTGGGTTTTTGCCAAGAGCACGGTGCTGGGAGTGACGAACAAGGAACTCCAGTAATGGAGCCATGAGGACAGGCACTTGGGGAACCGTTAAGCAAGAGAGTTTGATAGAGATCATAAAAAATGGAGTGAATAAACTCATCAGGGATTGTTGAAAAGAATGGCAAATTGACAGTTTGTCTGGATGCCAAAAGTTAAGGGGGATTATTAAAGGGAAGGCTTTTAGCTGACAGGGCAGCAGACAGTTACAAGGCAGTTTATTAATATAAAATACATTTTCCTCAGCTCACTGCAATGGAATTGGGATGAAGCAAAAGGCAATACTCCTTCTGGGAGGTGCAAATGTTGATATTTGTGCTGGTTAATCTCCAGCTCTAGATGGCAAAACCATTCATCTGATCAATGAACAGATTCAAGGTGTTGACACTCCAATGGACGGCCGGTGGGACTGCTTGGGTTCATCCAAAGAGGAACTCAACAAGTCATCGGAAAGAATTTGAAGCTATTGGAAAAGTCAACCTAACACCTAATCAAGGCAAGCAGGAGGCTGGAGAGAAAACCCAACCAGAAAATCCTGCAGCTGATAAGCCAGTCAGACCACAGCGTCTGTGGAGAGAGAAACAGAACAAACATTCGACTCTTTCTGTGTGTGAACCGTTAGTTCTGCTGATTTCTCAACAGACACTGCTTCAGTCTGTCAGGACCCTTCCTTTCGTCATGTTACTCGCGGTGTTTGAGTTGATAATCACTGTAGCCTTAGCTCAAACTTTGCTTCGCATTGCCCAACTCACACCATTTAACATCCACCCTCTTACCCCACACCGCCTCACTGACCCGCACTGGCTCCCGGTCTGGAAACACCCCCGTTTGAAAATTTTCATCCTGATTTTCAACTCCCTCCATGACTGTGACAACTCCACGGAGGCGAAAGTCCCGTCACCAATGATGCGGGATCTTTCTCTTTACTCCACTTACAGGCCGGTATTTGGGGGTCTGCCAATAGCTGCGAGTGTCTCTCTCTCACAGGCCTTGAAATTTCAAAGGCCGGGGAATGCTGCACTGAGGCAACTCCGCAGGAGAGAGCGCTGAACCAGGCTCACCGTTTATACCTGACCGGTAACCTGATACTTATATCACACAGCCACCCCAAAACCGCCACCAAGGCCTGAGTGATTCTCTCCCTTGTCGGTGGGACAACGGCCACCCTGCACCCACTCCACTCGAGTAGGTCTCCAAGAGAGAGAACAGAGAGACTCTGTCCTTTTTATCTCCTGACCAGCAGTCTCCCTTGAGTGAGCGGGTTCGAATCGCTCAGATCACCCTCGGTTCCAGACTCTGGATTTATGGTTAGGGATATTGAAACTGTGACCTCGCCATAGTGCATCGATGAGAGAACAAGAGGCAAGACGAACTCCAAATGAGTTTCAAAACTTACAGTGATTTATTTAACAATAGAATCAACCTCTCCAATACCCCACCACACATGAATAAAACTTATACTTTATACTATCACTATGGGAGAAATGCTAACGGGTGCAACGTAAAATCTTACTTTACACAGTTCAAAACAAGATTACTGAACTTTAAAATTACAATACACCACCCCTCCCCTTGCCTCAACCTCTATCCTATCCTCGGGAGCTTCACAAGGTTGGCTGGGATACTCATAATTCTAAAAGGGGTTCCTCTGTGGTGGGCTCGAATGTCTTAGTGCAGGGTCGAAACTGGGCTGTTGTTGGTCTTCACCTCTGCACATCAGCTTGTGATTCTGGGAGAGAGCTCGGTTTGGCTTGTCTGCCCCCTTCCTCTTAACTTCAGCCCAATTTAACAACCCACTTCCCTGCCCCCGGACCTGATTTCAAGGACAATGGGTTTCGATCACCGGCAGTCTCGGTTTAATTGAGTCAAGTCCAAACACAAAAGGCTGGAACTGCCTTGACCCCCGTGGGTCGTTATTTTAATGTATTTTCAATGCTCCTCCGGAGCTTCCTGAACGGTGTCCTGTTAGTGGGATGGGTCTTCTTGTCTTCTGTGGATGGGCCGATTTCCGTGGCCATTGTCTCCCTGCTGGTCTGTTTACTGTTCGTCTGCTGGTCTCCATCTCCCTTTGTCCTTCTGATGATTAGATCACTGGTGTGTCTGCCTTTCTGGCCACTTGCATATTCAGGGGGTTCACACCTTTCCTTAGCACAGTCCACAGGCAGGTTATGTTTGTCCTGCCGAGCCTTCTGGGAGGTTTTTATCAGCCAGCAGCCAGAGTTGGCCACTTTTGTTGTTTTGTTTCTTAAAGACTTGATTAGTTGTAAGTATTCGCATTCCAACCATTATTCATGTAAATTGAGTTTGTGTCTTTATATGCTCTGTTTGTGAACAGAATTCCCACTCACCTGAAGAAGGGGCTTGCAGCTCCGAAAGCTTGTGTGGCTTTTGCTACCAAATAAACCTGTTGGACTTTAACCTGGTGTTGTTAAACTTCTTACTACACTTTTAAACTGTCAGGTTTCTCCTGAGTCCTTTTAAAATATGGAGGATTGCCCTGAAACTTACACCAAGTTACTTTATTTACACCATACACCTGTACACAGCCAGCTCGCCAGTTGCTCCCTGCTGAATGCAGGCTGGGAGTCTGACACACCTGCTTTAAATCAGGAGCATGAGGCTCCCTGATTTAACCATAATTAGGACTCATCAGGTTGTTCATACTCTAGCAAGCCAACCTCATTGGCCTGGCTGAAGTCATCACAGTAACCTTGCCTCTCCCTATCTGTGGAATCTCCTCCAGCCCCACAACCCTCCAATATACCTGCTCTCCTCCAACTCTGGCCCTGAACATTGCCAATTGTAATTCCATCACCATTAGCAGCCTTCAGCTGCCTGGGCTCTCAAAGCCTTTCCCTAAATTTCTCCACCTCTCTACATCTTGTATTTTAAGAGGTCGTTAAAACCTACCTAAAGTTGGGCCGCCTGCCATATCATCGCCTTATCTGAGTGGGTCTCTAATCTTGTTTGCCAGATCCTTTGTGAAGCACCATGGGACAGTTTGTTATGTTAAAGGCGCTATGTAAAGGCAGGCCACTGCACCATTACAAGCAAAGCAAAGCAAACCTCTGAGTGTGATACAGGTTGATTGATCACAGGAATGGTGGGAGAGGAATGTGCTTAATGGTGGACAGACAAATAAGCAGATGAATTTCATACTCAGGGTTTTGTTTGCTACACTGGGAACAGACAGTTAAATGGGGCTAGAATTCCCAGTAGATGGAAACATGAAACATTTGGCAACAGCAAGAATTGGTTTGGACCCTCCACAATCCGAAAAGGCCAGTGAAAGTTTCAGCTGATGACTCAATGACAGGATTAGTGTTCCCGGCTGATACACACACAGGAAAGGCGGATCCTTGAGAAATGTTGCCTCACATTCAGCCACTCGGCCAATACAAGAGTAACACAGACTGAGGATGGATTACTCTGCTTACGAGCACGGTTTGAGTGGAGTCATTCTTGTAGCCAATCAGCTGTGAATGGATCTTATTGTGGAATCTGATTGGTCTTTGTAAATGCAGAGACTGATGGTCAGAAATGGTTTCTCTCTGATCCTGAAACTGGATCACAAACTGATTCCAACTCTGATAACGTTACTCAGTCTCTGAGTGGAAGTTTCGAATGTATCAGGCATGGTCTGACCAGAATTAATCAGAGGGATAAAGACGCAGTCACACAGAAGCCAGAGTCAGGCCAGAGTGTGGAATAACCCGCTTCATTCCTGGACACTGCAGCTCAGGAAGGAGATGCTGGCCTTGGAGGGGCTACAGTGCAGACACAGCAGGATGGGGGGGGGGGCGGGGGGGAGGGGGCGGTATGAGTTAAACTGCAGCAGCAGGTCCCATATTCTTGGCCTGTACTTACCTTTGCAGGTTGATGGGTATAACCGTTGTCAATTTGCTGTCTGACAGATTTCTGATCAATAAGGAGGATAAGCGTTATCCGGGGCAGTTGCAGTGGAGTTGAAGCCACAATCAGATCTTATTGAATGGTGGAGCAGGTTCGATGGGCCGAATGGCCCATCCCTCCTCCTAATGCTTGTGTTCTTTTGTCCATTCCACACTGGCACTGCCAGCCTGGTGAAGTTGGATGTATATCCCCTGGGAGAGTATTCTTAGATCCTCCCCATTGCAGTAAATGAAAGAAAGATTGATGGAGTGATGGAGAAACAATGAGGTTGAGAGAGAGAGAGAGTTAATGGAATAAAAACACTGCAAATTAGTTATTTGTCCTTTGAGGTGAAGTTGACGATATTTAGGAGTTGGGATGTTTGGTCAGGTTCCAGCGGGTAGCTCGGTGACTGTTAAAGATGGTCTCAGCTTTGATTGAGTTTTGGGGGAGTTGCAGATTCAGGATTTCCTCTCTGCTTGTGAAGGAGGTGCACCCGTTTTATTTGATCTCATCAGGTGCAGTGATCCCAGGCGAGTTTCTTCCAGGACTCGGGGTCCAAATAAAACTCCAAAGTGAAGGCTTCAGATTGTCCTTATAAAGAGCTTCCTTTAATCATTATGAGAGCGCAGCCCAGGTTCAAGCTCGCCATGGAAGATTCACTTTGATGGGTGAGTGTCAGGCATTCTGGTTGCACACCCAGATCTGTTTCTGTCTCAATGTGCTGTGGATACTCTGCACACCAGTCCCTGGTACGTTGTCCTGTTATCTGAGCTCCAGAAGGTTCTGAAGGCAGCTCAACTGAAAGGTTGAACCTTTTGGTAGCACATTAGTCCACAGTCCAAGTCTCACATGCCTACAGCACAGAGGACAAGCCTATCACCCAATAGACTATCGCTCAGTCAGTTTGCTGAGGGTTAATGGCAACAGGAGAGAGTAAAGCAGAAACAGAGATGGAGAACTTTGAGAGTTTGGTACCCCACACCCGTGAGGGTGAATTTTCCTGCTAACATCAATAACATGGCCATGTGTTGCTGCACCCCCACCAATCATTCGCACAATCTCTGTGTCACAAAAACAACAGCAAACTGGTTTCCCAAGAACAGGGGGATTGAAATTGGGAAATGAGGAATTTCCCCGGAATGGTTGCAGTTCAGAATCTAGAAGGTGTTGGCAGGAGTTCCTCAGGGGAGTGTCCGAGGCTCAACTATCTTCAGCTGCTTCATCAATGACCTTCCCTCCGTCATAAGGTCAGAAGTGCGGATGTTCGCTATAAATTCTGGCTACAAGAGCAGCTCAGAGGCTGGGAGTCCAGTGGTGAGTTACTCATCTCCTGACTCCTCAAAGCCGCAATGGCAAGGTATTAATCGGAGGTCCAACAGAAACTTTCCACTTGCCTGGATGGGTGCAGCTCGAACAACATTCAACACCATCCAGGACAAAGCAGCCGCTTGATTGGCACCACATCCACAACATCCACTCCCTCCACCCCCGACGCTCAGTAGCAGCAGTGTGTACTATCTACAAGATGCACTGCAGCAATTCACCAAAGATCCTTAGGCAGCACCTTCCAAACCCACGACCACTTCCATCTAGAAGGACAAGGGCAGCAGATACATGGGAACACCACCACCTGCAAGTTCCCCTCCAAGCCATTCACCATCCTGACTTGGAAATATATCGCCGTTCCTTCACAGTCGCTGGGTCAAAATCCAGGAACTCCCTCCCTAACAGCACTGTGGGTGTACCTACACCACACGGGGACTGCAGTGATTCAAGAAGGCAGCTCACCCACAACCTTCTCCAGGGCAAATAGGGATGGGCAATAAATGCTGGCCAGCCAGCGACGCCCACATCCCTTAAATAAATACTTTAAAAAGTGATTAACAGGCATGGCTTTACACTGGCGCCATCTTATCCCAGCCCTCTGTGACAGTGGCAGCCCATTACATTCCCACCTTGTCATACTGCCACCCTGTCACACTCGTACCCTTTCACACTCACACCCTGTCACACTCACACCCTGTCACACTCACACCCCGTCACACTCACACCCTGTCACACTCACACCCCGTCACACTCACACCCCGTCACACTCACACCCTGTCACACTCACACCCTGTCACACTCACACCCCGTCACACTCACACCCTGTCACCCTCAAACCCCGTCACACTCACACCCCGTCACACTCACACCCTGTCACCCTCAAACCCCGTCACACTCACACCCCGTCACACTCACACCCTGTCACACTCACACCCTGTCACACTCACACCCCGTCACCCTCAAACCCCGTCACACTCACACCATGTCACACTCACACCCCGTCACACTCACACCCCGTCACCCTCAAACCCCGTCACACTCACACCCTGTCACACTCACACCCCGTCACACTCACACCCCGTCACCCTCAAACCCCGTCACACTCACACCCCGTCACACTCACACCCTGTCACCCTCAAACCCCGTCACACTCACACCCCGTCACACTCAAACCCCGTCACACTCACACCCCGTCACACTCACACCCTGTCACCCTCAAACCCCGTCACACTCACACCCCGTCACACTCACACCCTGTCACACTCACACCCTGTCACACTCACACCCCGTCACACTCAAACCCCGTCGCACTCACACCCCGTCACACTCACACCCTTTCACACTCACACCCTGTCACACTCACACCCTGTCACACTCACACCCCGTCACACTCACACCCCGTCACACTCACACCCTTTCACACTCAAACCCCGTCACACTCAAACCCCGTCACCCTCAAACCCCGTCACACTCACACCCCGTCACACTCAAACCCCGTCACACTCACACCCCGTCACACTCACACCCCGTCACACTCACACCCTGTGACATTGGCAGTACAGTTGTACTGGATCTGCTTGTGTCAATCCAGACTGTTTAAGGCTCCCATGTGTTAGCTTTCAGTCTCTATGTGTGAAGGGCAAGGACAGTATCTGTCGGGATGGGTGTGGGATGGTTAGAGATCAGTTTGAGTCCAGTCCAGTTTGAAGTTAATATCACATTTAGTGTCAGTATAAGGTCACTCTCAGGGTGAATGTTGTTTGTTACATCACACAGTGTAATATATTAAAAGGTTTAGCTGGGGTCCGGCTGTTGTTGCTTTTGACTTTTGGTCAACTGATGCCTAAGAAAAGGCACTCAAACACTCGAATTATCTCACTATTAATCTCCTTTATTGCATTCTGCCAAGATACCACAAAATCATCAAAGTCTACTCCACACTCGGGGAGAGGGGTTACTGAGCGACAGTGTGAGGGAGCTGGATTAACATCAGTACAGATACAGTCAGTGACACAGGGTGCTGGGGGAGTGAGGGGTTACTGAGTGACAGTGTGAGGGAGCTGGATTAACATCAGTACAGATACAGTCAGTAACACAGGGTGCTGGGGGGAGAGGGGTTACTGAGTGACAGTGTGAGGGAACTGGATTAACATCAGTTGGGATACAGTCAGTGACACAGGGTGCTGGGGGAGAGGGGTTAGCGAGTGACAGTGTGAGGGAGCTGGATTAACATCAGTAGTGATACAGTCAGTAACACAGGGTGCTGGGGGAGAGGGGTTACTGAGTGACAGTGTGAGGGAGCTGGATTAACATCAGTAGAGATACAGTCAGTGACTCAGGGTGCTGGGGGAGTGAGGGGTTACTGAGTGACAGTGTGAGGGAACTGGATTAACATCAGTAGGGATACAGTCAGTGACACAGGGTGCTGGGGGAGAGGGGTTAGCGAGTGACAGTGTGAGGGAGCTGGATTAACATCAGTAGTGATACAGTCAGTAACATAGGGTGCTGGGGGAGAGGGGTTACTGAGTGACAGTGTGAGGGAGCTGGATTAACATCAGTAGAGATACAGTCAGTGACACAGGGTGCTGGGGGAGTGAGGGGTTACTGAGTGACAGTGTGAGGGAACTGGATTAACATCAGTAGGGATACAGTCAGTGACACAGGGTGCTGGGGGAGAGGGGTTAGCGAGTGACAGTGTGAGGGAGCTGGATTAACATCAGTAGTGATACAGTCAGTAACACAGGGTGCTGGGGGGAGAGGGGTTACTGAGTGACAGTGTGAGGGAGCTGGATTAACATCAGTACAGATACAGTCAGTAACACAGGGTACTGAGGGAGAGGGGTTACTGAGTGACAGTGTGAGGGAGCTGGATTAACATCAGTAGAGATACAGTCAGTAACACAGGGTGCTGGGGGAGAGGGGTTACTGAGTGACAGCGTGAGGGAACTGGATTAACATCAGTAGAGATACAGTCAGTGACACAGGGTGCTGGGGGAGAGGGGTTACTGAGTGACAGTGTGAGGGAGCTGGATTAACATCAGTACAGATACAGTCAGTAACACAGGGTGCTGGGGGAGAGGGGTTACTGAGTGACAGTGTGAGGGAGCTGGATTAACATCAGTACAGATACAGTCAGTAACACAGGGTGCTGGGGGGAGAGGGGTTACTGAGTGACAGTGTGAAGGAGCTGGATTAACATCAGTACAGATACAGTCAGTGACACAGGGTGCTGGGGGAGAGGGGTTACTGAGTGACAGTGTGAGGGAGCTGGATTAACATCAGTACAGATACAGTCAGTAACACAGGGTGCTGGGGGGAGAGGGGTTACTGAGTGACAGTGTGAGGGAGCTGGATTAACATCAGTACAGACACAGTCAGTAACACAAGGTGCTGGGGGAGAGGGGTTACTGAGTGACAGTGTGAGGGAGCTGGATTAACATCAGTACAGATACAGTCAGTAACATAGGGTGCTGGGGGAGAGGGGTTACTGAGTGACAGTGTGAGGGAGCTGGATTAACATCAGTACAGATACAGTCAGTAACACAGGGTGCTGGGGGAGAGGGGTTACTGAGTGACAGTGTGAGGGAGCTGGATTAACATCAGTACAGATACAGTCAGTAACACAGGGTGCTGGGGGAGAGGGGTTACTGAGTGACAGTGTGAGGGAGCTGGATTAACATCAGTACAGATACAGTCAGTAACACAGGGTGCTGGGGGAGAGGGGTTACTGAGTGACAGTGTGAGGGAGCTGGATTAACATCAGTACAGATACAGTCAGTAACACAGGGTGCTGGGGGGAGAGGGGTTACTGAGTGACAGTGTGAGGGAGCTGGATTAACATCAGTACAGATACAGTCAGTAACACAGGGTGCTGGGGGAGAGGGGTTACTGAGTGACAGTGTGAGGGAGCTGGATTAACATCAGTACAGACACAGTCAGTAACACAGGGTGCTGGGGCAGAGGGGTTACTGAAAGTAAAGTTTATTTATTTGTCACAAGTAAGGTTTACATTAACACTGCAATGAAGTTACTGTGAAATTCCCCTAATCGCCACGCTCCGGCGCCTGTTCGGATCACTGCACCCTAACCAGCACGTCTTTCAGACTGTGGGAATGTGGGAGCAGTGTGAGGGAGCTGGATTAACATCAGTAGAGATACAGTCAGTAACACAGGGTGCTGGGAGAGAGGGGTTACTGAGTGACAGTGTGAGGGAGCTGGATTAATACACATACAGTCAGTGTGTTGCTCTCAGGGTCAGTGGGAGTGGGATGGTGATGGTTATTCTCTGAACTAAAACACAGGCAGTAACCGGATCATTCCATCGGGATTGACTTTAATGTGGAGAATGCTAAAACCTGGAATTACTCATGCATTTCCCATCAGCACTCTGCATCCTGTCGCTGGAATAATAATGACTTGTTCCTTTGTTTAAATGTTTCTGATTGGTGTAAATTTGGAGTAAATTCTGTGATATTTAATCCTCTGGTTACAGATGAAAGCCATTTGGGTCAATTTCTGTTATTTTAACTTGAGGGGGTTTGATAATTATTGTTTATGCAGAGCAACCTCAGAACAGCTGTTCTGTATAAGAGAGAATGTGTGTTCAGTAACTTGATCTGTGGTCACCGTTCAGTCAGTGTGTTAGCGAGAGAACAGTGCTGGAACAGTGTTGGTTCAGTGCAGCAACTCACTGCAGACTCTCACCCACAGTGAAGCAGTCAGACCGGGGGGGGACAGTGCGCCTGCTCCCTGCGTATAGAATAAGCACAGAAAATGTTGTAAACCCTCAGCGGGTCTGGCAGCATCTGTGGGGAGAGAAGCAGCGTTAACAGACGGGATCTGGAGCCAGCACCCTCTGTCTGCGGGATCACAGCCGGGTCTGAAGATCCGACGGAACCTGGCAGCTGGGAATCTCGCCGGCGAGAGCAGGATTTCCGATTTCCCCGCCCCTCACCAGCCCCGTAACCAGAGAGAATCTGATTTCCATACTTTAAAGTAATTTGAATCTAATTAAAGACCCTTTAGCGGATGATGCGCGATTAAATCACTCAGGAGGCTGGATCGTACCCGGGAAATAAAGACTTTTATTACTAACAAGAATGGAGCACACTATATACAATACAATCCCAGACTAAAGGGTCACCAGGCAGTGCAGTGACCTTTATACTCCTACAGGTAGGCGGAGCCAACCGGAGTGTACCACAGAACAATACCAACAGGTAGAACAGCCCAACCCTAACCCCAACAGTGACAACAGTAACATATGTACAAGTACCCATAGTGCTAACCATCTATGGTTCAGTACCCATAGTGGTAACCATCTATGGTTCACCACAGCAGATATTTCCCCCTCGATAAATTATCATACCTTGGCGACATGATGACACGCTGGCGCGGTTTACAACAGGTTCACCCAGACATGATCCTGTCGAGGGAATCCTCCCAGAGGCGCAAAGATCATGATAGCTCCCGGGGGAGAGGCACTGATCCCATACTGAACCCTGGCACTGCCCCAGCACTGACCCCAACACTGTCCTGGCACTGTAGCGGCACTGCTCTCTGGCACACTGACCCCCGGCTCTGACCCTCAACACTGACCCCCGGCACTGCCCTCTGGCACTGACCCCCGGCACTGACCCTCAACACTGTCCCCTGGCACTGACCCTCAACACTGTCCCCTGGCACTGACCCTCAACACTGTCCCCTGGCACTGCCCCATGGCACTGCCCCAGCACTGACCCCAGCACTGCCCTGGCACTGCAGTGGCACTGCCCTCTGGCACACTGACCCCCGGCACTGCCCTCTGGCACCGACCCCTGGCACTGCCCTCTGGCACACTGACCCCCGGCACTGCCCTCTGGCACCGACCCCTGGCACTGCCCTCTGGCACACTGACCCCCGGCACTGCCCTCTGGCACCGACCCCTGGCACTGCCCTCTGGCACACTGACCCCCGGCACTGACCCCCGGCACTGACCCTCAACACTGACCCCGGCACTGACCCTCAACACTGTCCCCTGGCATTGCCCCATGGCACTGCCCCATGGCACTGCGCCCTTCCAATTGCCCCCTGTCACTGCCCCCCCCCCCCCCGGATCCTGTGCCGGGGAAAGCCCTAGGAGGAGACTCACGTGTGGGGACTATTTGTGGTGGGATTGGGAGCAGACACTGAGCGATGGGGATGCCGGGGATGATCAGGGTGGAGTGGGGGTGGGGGGGAAGGGGTGAGGGGGGTGTTCAGTTGGAAGGCTGTAGATTCCTGCTTGGTGGAGGGGGGGGGGGGGGGGGGTGGCTGAAGAGTAATTTTGGTTTCAGTGATCGGGACAGCCCCCTCTCAGTGGAGCCAGTTCCCGGCTCTCAGTGTCCGTGGCTCACTAGAGGGACGGAGCAAACCGCGCCCACTCTTCTTTTGGCAGTTAAAGGGAGAAAATCTGGGGAGAAAACTGGCCAATGGAGCTGGAGAGTTTTGGGCCAGTTTCCTCACCGGAACTGACAGAATGTTGGGTGGGCGGGGGAGCTGTGAGGAGGGTGCAGAGATACTTCAGCGTGATTCGGACAGGCTGAGTGTGTGGGCAGGTGCAGTGTAATGTGGATAAATGTGAGGTTATCCACTGTGGTAGCAATAATAGGAAGACAGATTATTACCTGAATGGGTGTAAATTGGGAGAGGGGGGTGTGCAGAGGGACCTGGGTGTCCTTGTGCACCAGTCACTGAAGGTAAGCATGCAGGTGCAGCAGGCGGTAAAGAAGGCAAATGGCATGTTGGCCTTCATTGCGAGAGGTTTCGAGTTCAGGAGCAGGGATGTGTTGTTGCAATTATACAGGGCCTTGGTGAGGCCACACCTGGAGTATTGTGTGCAGCTTTGGTCTCCTTATCTCGTTGCTATAGAGGGAGTACAGCGAAGGTTTACCAGGCTGATTCCTGGGATGGCAGGTCTGTCATATGAGGGGAGACTAAGTCGGTTAGGATTATATTCATTGGAATTTAGCAAAGTGAGAGGGGATCTCATAGAAACTTATAAAATTCTAACAGGACTAAACGGGGTAGATGTAGGATGAATGTTCCCAATGGTGGGGGAGTCCAGAACTAGAGGTCACAGTCTGAGAACACGGGATAAATCTTTTAGGACTGAGATGAGGAGAAACTTCTTCACCCAGAGAGTGGTGATCATGTGGGATTCACTCCCACAGAAAGCAGTTGTGGCCAAAACATGAATGTTTTCAAGAAGCAGTTCGATAATGCACTCGGGATGAAGGGGATCGAGGGATTTGGGAGGAAGGCAGGATCAGGCTATTGAACCAGGTGATCAGCCTGATCGTGTTGAATGGTGGAGCAGGCCTGAAGGGCCGAATGGCCTCCTCCTGCTCCTATTTTCTACATTTCTACCAAATTCTCATAAGAATTCACCAATGTTTTGAGTGTGTCTGAGTCCGTACAACTGTTCACAACTCAACGCATCCCAAAGCACTTCACTCAATTACAATGTACTCACTGCGTAACACGGGAATCACAGCAGCCAGTTTGTACACAGCAAGATCCCACAAACAGTGCTGTGATAATGATTCAGTTCATTAGTGTTTAATTGAAGGTTAAATGTTGAACAAGACAGCAATGCTTCACTATAGAGCCAGAGGATCCTCGACCTGAGACCGCAGACAGGCCTTTGGTTCACATCAAATCCAAAGGACAGCACCCCTGACAATGTGGCACTCCCTCAGTACTGACCCTCTGACAGTGCGGCACTCCCTCAGTACTGACCCTCTGACAGTGCGGCACTCCCTCAGTACTGACCCTCTGACAGTGCGGCACTCCCTCAGTACTGACCCTCTGACAGTGCGGCACTCCTTCAGTACTGAACCTCTGACAGTGCGGCACTCCTTCAGTACTGAACCTCTGACAGTGCGGCACTCCCTCAGTACTGACCCTCTGACAGTGCAGCGCTCCTTCAGCACTGACCCTCTGACAGTGCAGCACCCCCTCAGTACTGACCATCTGACAGTGCAGCACTCCCTCAGTACTGACCCTCTGACAGTGCGGCACTCCCTCAGTACTGACCCTCTGACAGTGCAGCGCTCCTTCAGCACTGACCCTCTGACAGTGCAGCACCCCCTCAGTACTGACCCTCTGACAGTGCGGCACTCCCTCAGTACTGACCCTCTGACAGTGTGGCACTCCCTCAGTACTGACCCTCTGACAGTGCAGCACTCCCTCAGCACTGACCCTCTGACAGTGCGGCACTCCCTCAGCACTGACGCTCTGACAGTGCGGCACTCCCTCAGCACTGACCCTCTGACAGTGCAGCGCTCCCAGAGCACTGACCCTCTGACAGTGCGGCACTCCCTCAGTACTGACCCTCTGACAGTGCGGCACTCCCTCAGTACTGACCCTCTGACAGTGCAGCGCTCCTTCAGCACTGACCCTCTGACAGTGCAGCACCCCCTCAGTACTGACCCTCTGACAGTGCGGCACTCCCTCAGTACTGACCCTCTGACAGTGTGGCACTCCCTCAGTACTGACCCTCTGACAGTGCAGCACTCCCTCAGCACTGACCCTCTGACAGTGCGGCACTCCCTCAGCACTGACGCTCTGACAGTGCGGCACTCCCTCAGCACTGACCCTCTGACAGTGCAGCGCTCCCAGAGCACTGACCCTCTGACAGTGCGGCACTCCCTCAGTACTGACCCTCTGACAGTGCAGCACCCCCTCAGTACTGATCCTCTGACAGTGCGGCACTCCCTCAGTACTGACCCTCTGACAGTGCAGCACCCCCTCAGTACTGACCCTCTGACAGTGCGGCACTCCCTCAGCACTGACCCTGACAGTGTGGCACTCCCTCAGTACTGACCCTCTGACAGTGCGGCACTCTCTCAGTACTGACCCTCTGACAGTGCGGCACTCCCTCAGTACTGACCCTCTGACAGTGCGGCACTCCCTCAGTACTGACCCTCTGACAGTGCAGCACTCACTCAGTACTGACCCTCTGACAGTGCAGCACTCCCTCAGTACTGACCCTCTGACAATGCAGCACTCCCTCAGTACTGACCCTCTGACAGTGCAGCACTCACTCAGTACTGCACTAAGATTATCAGACTGGATTATGAATAATAATCTCCAGAGTGAGGCTTGAACCCACACTGTGCCTCAGGGGTGAGTGTGTGACCCACAGCGACACAGTGAGAGAGCTGGTATCTGAATGATATTCAATTCTCAGACTGGGTACTTTGCCCCAGACCGCGCTGTGCATAGCAGCAACCTGGCTGGTTTACTGAGAGACAGCGCAGACATTTCCTTCACCTGCCCCGGGAATCTGCTTCATGCTCAGAATTGATTCGATCCCCACCCCCTGTCCTCATCCCATTCGCCATTGTCAATAACTGAGGCCAGGGGCTGTGGAGGAGGCTTATTGACTGCAGAAGGAATCACAATCCAATCTGACAAGCCGTACACCCACTGACATCAGTGAACTGGTTGGAGCTGAAGATTTGCTGCAGAGGACAGCCCCTGTGTGATGTATTCATGTTGATTGTTGGTAGTTGCAGTAAGCACCGTGTATTCATATATCCATCGGCGGCATGGTGACACAGTGGTTAGTACTGCTGCCTCACAGCACCCGGGACCCGGGTTCAATTCCAGGCTTGGGTCACTGTCTGTGCGGAGTCTGCACGTTATCCCCGTGTCTGCTTGGGTTCCCTCCGAAAGACGTGCGGGTTAGGGTGCATTGGCCATGCTAAATTCTCCCTCAGTGTACCCTACAGGTGCCAAGGTGTGGCAACTAGGGGATTTTCACAGTAACTTCATTGCAGTGTTCATGTAAGCCTACTTGTGACACTAATAAATAAACTTTAAACTTGCAGAGGTTGTGAGTGTGGGAAACTGCCAGAGTGAAGAAGCCACACTGTAACATCACCAGGTAAATAAAACTCCATTGTTTTGAACCCTCTGTGCTTCCTCGGTCAACTCTCCAATTTACAACAAGCCATGCTGTGGATCTCTGGGTGAGGTGGTTACGAGGCAATTGCCTGCTCCTGGAGCTAGCCCAGTGACAGGGACTCTGAGGAAGGACAAATTTAACAAGGCTCATGCACCATGGGAGAGTCTGCAAGGAATGTTTCACCGCTCTCTCCACGCTTTTCCTGAGTGAAAAGCTTCCCTGTGTTTAAATCCAAACCAACACATATTCCCCCAGCAGTCTATCCTGCAGTGCCTCTGTCCAAGACAAACTTCCAGAAAAGTTGCAAGTGTGTGCTTCTGAGGGTCCAGGGGGACATAAAAAGTGAGGCAGAAGCTGTCCGCACAGATTTAAAAACTGCTTCTTCTATTCACCAAATAATTTGTTCCAGATGTCGTTCCAGCAGTGCTGCAGATCTGTTAACCCTTTCCACACTGACTGCCTCACAGAGAGAAAGAATGGGATTCTCCAGCTGCTGCCCAGGACTGCAATATTTGGAGAGACTTTGAACGGATCCCCAAATTTTCCCACTCGGACCGTGAGAATCGCTGCTGGTGTCACGCCTGGAAAATTCCACCCAAAGACGCGCAGTGGGACATCTCAAAGCACTTCCCAGCCAATGGAATACTTTGGAAGTCACTGTTATAATGGAGGCACTGCAGCAGCCATTATGCACACAGCAAGATCCCAGAAACAGCTGTGTGATGATGATGACGAGGTAAGCAACCTCAATATTGATGGAACACAATGGGAACAGCTCTCCCATTGGCCAAGACTCCAGAGGAAAAAAACCTTTTGGCCAGGACACTGCGAAGATTATTCCTATTGGTCAGAACATAAAGTAAAGTTGATTTATTCGTCGCAAGTAGGGTGATATTAACACTGCAATGAAGTTACTGCGAAATTCCCCGAGTCGCCACACTCCGGCGCCTGTTCAGATCAATGCACCCTAACCAGCACATCTTTCAGACTGTGGGAGGAAACCTACGCAGACACGGGGAGAACATGCAGATTCCACACAGACAGTGACCCAAGCCAGGAATCAAACCCGGGTCCCTGGCGCTGTGAGGCAACAATGCAAACCACGATGCAACAACTCTCCAACAGTGCGGCACTCCCTCAGTACTGACCGTCTGACAGTGCGGTACTCCCTCAGTACTGACCCTCTGACAGTGCCGCACTCCCTCAGTACTGACCCTCTGACAGTGCGGCACTCCCTCAGCACTGACCCTCTGACAGTGCGGCACTCCCTCAGTACTGACCCTCTGACAGTGCCGCACTCCCTCAGTACTGACCCTCTGACAGTGCAGCACTCCCTCAGTACTGACCCTCTGACAGTGCCACACTCCCTCAGTACTGACCCTCTGACAGTGCCGCACTCCCTCAGTACTGACCCTCTGACAGTGCCGCACTCCCTCAGTACTGACCCTCTGACAGTGCGGCACTCCCTCAGCACTGACCCTCTGACAGTGCGGCACTCCCTCAGTACTGACCCTCTGACAGTGCCGCACTCCCTCAGCACTGACCCTCTGACAGTGCGGCACTCCCTCAGTACTGACCCTCTGACAGTGTGGCACTCCCTCGGTACTGACCCTCTGACAGTGCGGCACTCCCTCGGTACTGACCCTCTGACAGTGCAGCACTCCCTCAGTACTGACCCTCTGACAGTGCGGCACTCCCTCAGTACTGAGCCTCTGAATGTGCGGCACTCCCTCAGTACTGACCCTCTGACAGTGCGGCACTCCCTCAGTACTGACCCTCTAACAGTGCGGCACTCCCTCAGTACTGACCCTCTGACAGTGCGGCACTCCCTCAGTACTGAGCCTCTGACAGTGCGGCACTCCCTCAGTGCTGACCCTCTGACAGTGCGGCACTCCCTCAGTACTGACCCTCTGACAGTGCGGCACTCCCTCAGCACTGACCCTCTGACAGTGCAGCACTCCCTCAGCACTGACCCTCTGACAATGCGGCACTCCCTCAGCACTGACCCTCTGACAGTGCGGCATTCCCTCAGTACTGACCCTCTGACAATGCGGCACTCCCTCAGCACTGACCCTCTGACAGTGCGGCACTCCCTCAGTACTGACCCTCTCCGGGGTATTCATTGTTGAACTCATTGCAGAGATGAAAGCCAGAATATACCCAATTGAGTTGCAGATGCAACTTCTCAAATCACTTCCCATTTAATCAGCCAATCCTGCTGGACTGATTCTCAGCAACACAACTCACAATATCGAATCACCTTCTCATTGTTCCTGGAAGCAGCGTACACTCATCAGGAATTGGGAATCAGAATTCCAATACTCTGTATCTAACCCCGTGCTGGTGTTAAATCCCAGTCTGTCGCTGCTGTCCAGTCGAGGCAGCTGTTAGTACCACAGCTGCCTGCTCTGGGACTCTGGGACTGACAAAACCCACTGTATTGATGGGAGGGAAGAGTATTCAAATGCAGAGTCCCTTCCAAACCCTCCCAGCTGGGAGCCAGCATCAACAGTGAGAAGTCACTCACCATCCAGAGATGGTGAACCGGAGTTACAGTGTCGCCGAGATTTTAGATTATTTCATTGGCTCTGGACATCACCGGCTCAGCCAGCATTTATTCCCCGTTCCGAATTGCTCTTGAGAAGGTGCTGGGGAACTGCCTGCTGGAACCGATGCAGTCCATGAGATCCTGGAGCGTACAGTGCTGCAACTCTGCTGGGATATATTCCAAAACTCACACTCTCACCTTCTTCTCATGGGTCACCCAAGACCCTCATCCTCATGGGATTCCCTCTCGGACAGCCAATCAAAAATAAATACGCGTCATCATCGGATTGGATGATTCCTAACCCTGACCCTAAGACGTAATCCCCCCCCCCCACCCCCGTCTCCAATCATTCAACACCCTCCAAATGTCCACGACTGGCTGCTTTTGGAGGTTTTGTGAGTTCATGTATTTGGGATTTAGGGTATCTTTGAGAGGGGGTTGGGGTTTTTTGGGGATTGGAGTATCTGGCGGGTTAGTGTATTTTTGGGAAAGGGGTTGGGGTTTTTTGGGGATTGGGGTATCTGGGGGGTTAGTGTATTTTTGGGAAGGGGGTTGGGGTTTTTGGGGGATTGGGGTATCTGGGGGGGCTTGGGGGATTTTGGGAGGATTTGGGGTTTGAAGTGACAGTTCAGATAGGCTCAGAGGAAGGGGTGACATGAGGAACTGAGGTTAAAGGCCATGGGCCGCAGTAATCAGCAGGAAAGGGGAGGAGGGGTCGGGAGGAACCTGGATTTGTTCCAGTAATCCCACGTTTGATCCCACGGTGACCAATGAGAAGAAGGTGAGAGTGTGACTTTTGGAATATATCCCAGCAGAGTTACAGCGCTGTACCGTGCTGGGAAGAGGGGGTACTGGAGAGAGGGGGTAAATGAATAGTGGGCATGTGGATAAATATCAAACCTCTCTGCTCACAACATTGACACATGGTGAATTTACAGTGGACCATCTTGAAGTTAGAAATATCTTGGGGGCCACATTTCATAGAAATGATCACTTGATGTGGTTTACCACGGGGCAACTGACCCCCAGAGCCCACTTTTTGTTTCCAGAATCTTCTGTGGTGATTGTAGAATCAACAAGAGCTCAGAGAGCCCGTTGCGAACAGAGATGCCAATGAGATTTCACGATCGGGAGATTTCCTCGGATTACCTAATTTCCTCTTTACCATCATTCTTCCCGGAATCCACACAGATTCCCACATCCAGAGAAACACTGGAGTTTATTGGATTCACATGTCCACAGGAACACTAGACTTAACCACAATCCCACATTGAGGAAAACGCTGGAATTAACTGGATTCCCATGTTCAGGGGAGCACTGGAATTACCTGGATTTCTGTGTCCGTGGAAACACTGGAATTACCTCGGTTCCTGTTTCCACAGGAACACTGGATTGATGTGGACGCTACGACAACGGATGAATGAACACCGCTCGACAGTGACCCAAGCCGGGAATTGAACCCAGGTCCCTGACGCTGTGAGGCAGCAGTGCTAACCACCGTGCCACCATGCCACCCACAATGCCACCCAAGTTACACCCTTGTTCAAACAATTACAGACGAGTCAGTTTAACATCAGTTGGGGAAAGCTTTGAGAAACAGTTATTCAGGATAGAGTTAGTAGTTCCATGGGAAAATGTGTGCTGATTGGCTATGCAATGGTCCATGTGCAGATATTTCCTTCCTTGTATTTGGTGTCTCGTCCTGCCTCTGTGTAACGTTCTGAGAGCGATGCAGGGGTGCGGGGAAAAGGCAGGAGAATGATGCACGTTTGGAGAGCCAGTGCAGACACGACTGGGACCTCTTCAGTGCGCAGAGTGCGGAGATTCAGGTGAGAAGCTGAACTGACAAAACAGTCGGGATCTGGAACAGTTTTCCCACCAATTCAGCACTTTTGGGAGAATCACCCCCGTGGTTACAAGGGGATCAAAACTGGGAATAAATATTTAGGGGTATGTGACTTTTTGTAAGGACCGGCAGGAAGGAAAACGGAGCTTTGTCAGTACGAGATGGAGTAAATATGATGGGATAAAATGATCTTGGATTGGAAGATGTAGGTGGGAGTAATAAGTAACAAGAGGATGAAGACACTACTGGGAGTATTCTATCGCTTCTCGGCCTTTTGGCTAGGATCAAGTGTAGTATCGACAGGCTGTGCTTGGTTGAAGTCATTAGGTTACATTTTAACTTCATTTGAAGCAATTTTTAAAAGCGGCATCTCGGCCTTTTGGTGAAGATGCAAATGAGATCAAGCCTTGGAGGAGGAGTTATGCCTACTCCAATCAGCTTGGATCATGTAGATCAAACCCAAGACAGGAGGTGAGAGCCCTGCCTTGTCAGCTTGGATCGGGAATGTCTCAACTTGTTGAGACTCTGAATTGGACTTGATTTGATTGAATTGGAATAAAAATACAAAAAAAATCGGTCCATTATTAAGGAGTCTACAGCAGGATATGTAAAAATCCTGATGTGATCAGGCAGAATCAACATGGCTTTGCGAAAGGTGTTGTAATATACCTTTAAATCAGCATGACATCATTAAAAGGGAATGTGTCATGTGATCCAGTCTTAGTTTCACTTTTGCTTTGAGCACAGCACGTACACACAGCTCTGATGCTTTCAAGCTTTATGTGTAGAAACATAGAAAATAGGAGCATGCATTATGACAGTGGTGATTCATCCAACTTCATAGCCTGATCCCACCTTTCCCCGTATCCTTTAATTCCTTCACCTTCAGAGCTATAGCTAATTCCTCTTGAAAACAGAATGTTGTTGGCATCATACCTCATACCGGTGTATAACCATTCCCAGCTGCCTCATCATCATAAATGAACCCAGTATATGTTTACTCAATCGCTTATGGGTGATTGGTGCCTTGCGTCTTGTACAGAAAATGGTCAAAGGTATTGTATTATTATAATAACATAGCACTGATAGGACAGGTAGCAGCAAGATTAAGTTCATGTATGACGTGGTTAACAGCCTTAGATCATGCTACACGGCAAGAGATAACCCTTGCCACTTTGGTCATCGGAGAGTGTTGAAACCGTTGTGTGGTGATGCTGGAAAAGGTTTTAGAGAGACAGTGTTGAGTTAGAGCTCAGGTAAAGAGCTGGTTAGCAGATGGATTCCTTACGGTGAGATTGCAGCGTGTAGTCTGTCCATTCAGTGACTGAAACAGTGTTAACTCAATCTGAAAACACATGTGACCAGGGGATAGGTCAGGGGTTTCTTCAAGCTCACAGGAACAACTTTGCACGCACCGTCCCAGGATGCAGCTGTATCACGGGTGACAGGGCTGTCATGGGGGGAAGAAAGCAAGATCATGACCATAATTTGTACTTGCTGATGCAAGCAGCGGGAAATGAAGGATTGGTGTCCAACAGTGTGAAACGTGGCAGCAATGTGCAGCAGATCCATTTCTTTGGTTCTATTTATTCCAGTACTGTCGCGATCCAAGTGAAATGGAGGGTATTAATGCCATGTTTCAAGATAAGGATGATCTTCGAAGATGTCTGGGTCTCTTTAAGTTCTTGTCGTCATACATTCCCAGTTTCACTCAAAAATCTTCATTGCTAAGGGACTCGTTGGGGGAGGGCGTACCTTTCCTGTGGCACAAAGACCCCTTTAAAACACTGAAGCTCTCATTATCAGAAGCATCAACATTGCAATGTTACAATCCTAGGGAGACAACGACCCTGGAGACAGATGCTTCACACTAATGTCTGGGAGCACAAAAGACAAACTGACTGCATTGGCTTCAAATCTCTGTCTGTAACACAAAGAACAAAGAGCAGTACAGCACAGGAACAGGCCCTTCGGCCCTCCAAGCCTGTGCCGATCACGCAGTCCTATCAGGACCAACCTCTTATATCCCTCTATTCCCCGCCTGTTCATATGCCTATCCAGATAAGTCATAAATGTGGCTAATGTAACTGCCTCAACCATCTCACTTAGCAGTGCATTCCAGGCCCCCACCACCCTCTGTGTAAAAAACTTCCCCACACATCTCCACTGAACCTTTCCCCCCTTACCTTGAACTTGTGCCCCCTTGTAATTGTCATTTCTGTCCTGGGAAAAAGCTTCAACTGTTCACCCGATCTATACCCCTCATAATTTCTATCAGGTCGCCCCCCAGCCTCCGTCTTTCCAGGGAGAACAATCCCAGTTTATTCAATCTCTCCTCATAGCGAATACCCTCCATACCAGGCAACATCCTGGTAAACACAACCCAACTACCCCAACATTGCGGGGAAACATTAGCTTTAGCATTTAGAATTGTGCATTTTCATACCTATTTATTTGACAGAAGGTTTGTGGTAGAGAATAAACCTTATGGGTGGCACAGTGGTACAGTGGTTAGCACTGCTGCCTCACAATGCCAGGGACACAGGTTCGATTCCCAGCTTGGGTCACTATCTGTGTGGAGTCTGCACATTCTCCCCGTGTCTGCGTGGGTTTCCTCCGGGTGCTCCGGTTTCCTCCCACATTCTGAAAGACGTGCTGGTTAGGTGCGTTGACCCGAACAGTCGCTGGAATGTGGCGACTAGGGGAATTTCACAGTAACTTCATTGCAGTGTTAATGTAAGCCTCACTTGTGACTAATAAATAAACTCTATAAAGAAACCTAAATCACTGTAAATAATTTGGCGAAAACCATTGACTGGTGCAATGCCAAGATTGTAACGTTTCTTGATAAAGATTCAAGGTCGCGACTGTGAGATTAGGAACAAGACTGATGGTCACATTGGGTCCATCTCACTCATTACCCAACCCAGTGAAAACAGAAGGTATATCCTTTCTCCTAGAAATTGATTTCATTGACATTGAATTAGAAGATATTGTTTTCTTCAAATTGATTCGATACATTTTGGACAACATAACGGCAGCAGTTAAAGAGGAAATGACAAAAGATTCTGCACTGCCGAAGTTGTGGAAAACCGTGAGGGCGAATTCAATTCAGCGTGTCCACAAACACATCAAACCACTTTGGCCTCACTGGGATACGGCAGGTAACCCCTCGGCAGTCATTTTTAAAAACAGACGGGTCATCACACTGGATTCTTCAACAACTCCATCACTCACACATGGGCAGAGGCTGGATGAAGAAACTCGCAAGAGAGACAAAATCTTATTGGTAATCCATTTCAGGATGCGTGTGTGTAAGGGGAAGTTTTTGCTTCCTACCAGCATAAAATACAAGCAGACATGAGTACAGTACAAAAGGCAACACAAGCTTTATTCCCTGTCCAAAATAACAAAACCACAGGCCTGGGGGAACACAGCTGCTCGCCAACTGCTTCCCCTGGCCACTGTGCGCTTTACAATTTATAGGGTTTTGAACTTCGCGCCAAGCGTATGGTAATGGGCTCATTCAAAGCCGGGACTTGAGAAGGGGTTGCTGACAGCATGAATGGACCCACATGGGTTATTGTAACACTAAGCAGTGACCCAATAGCAAAGTATTGAAAAGCTAGTATAGATGGGTGGAGTTGATCTGTGGCTAATAGTGAAATGATCCTATTTCTCCTGGGCCGATCTGTTTCTGGAGAGTTCCCTTTGTGATTTGAACTTCTTGCATAATCTAATCAGTTGAGCTATTGTCTATGTTTCCCTGCCTGGAGTCTAAAGTGATTAAGCCTGTCTGAAGTGATTAGGAGGTGCAAGGAGCCTCTCCATGAGTCATCGCATTGCTGTGAGCTGCTGATAATATTTCCCATCATTCATTACCGGGCAACATAAATTCGATATAAACGTGTAAAAATGTCCATGATATTAGGCATGAAAGTTGTCTTAAGCATAAAAGTCGTCCCCTTCAGTGTGAATAGTGTTATATCAATCACACTACTTCTTCTCCTCATCACTCGAGCTCTAAAGATCTAACACCCAACTGAATGAATGATTTGCATGGTGAATTCCCTAATTCTCAAATGTAGGCAGACTAAGCAGGATCTACGCATTGCAATGTTAGATGAGGGCGACACCTTTAAATGCAACTATTCCATCCCTGGCAAAGCTCATGTTTCACAGAGTAGTGTATATAAATTCACCTACTCTTACCCATTCTATTCTCTCAGGAAAGAAACAGCAACTTTTAAAACTGCAAGAGAAGAGGATCAATGTGCATGATAAAAATGCAGCTACAGCATTGCCATGTTTACAGTGGGGACAAGTTCACATCCAGGATACCACAGATTGTACATAGAACCATAGAAAATTACAGCTCAGAAACAGGCCTTTTGGCCCTCCTTGTCTGCGCCGAACCATTTTTTGCCTAATCCCACTGACCTGCACTTGGACCATATCCCTCCACACCCTCTCATCCATGAACCCGTCCAAGTTTTTCTTAACTGTTAAAAGTGACCCCGCATTTACCACTTTATCCGGCAGCTCATTCCACACTCCCACCACTCTCTGCATGAAGAAGCCCCCCCTAATATTCCCTTTAAACTTTTCTCCTTTCACCCTTAACCCATGTCCTCTGGTTTTTTTCTCCCTAGCCTCAGCGGAAAAAGCCTGCTTGCATTCACTCTATCTATACCCATCAAAATCTTCTACACCTCTATCAAATCTCCCCTCAATCTTCTACGCTCCAGGGAATAAAGTCCCAACCTATTCAATCTCTCTCTGTAACTCAGCTTCTCAAGTCCCAGCAACATCCTTGTGAACCTTCTCTGCACTCTTTCAACTTTATTTACATCTTTCCTGTAACTCGGTGACCAAAACTGTACACAATACTCCAAATTCGGCCTCACCAATGCCTTATATAACCTTATCATAACACTCCAACTTTTATACTCGATACTCCGATTTATAAAGGCCAATGTACCAAAGGCACTCTTTACGACCCTATCCACCTGTGACGTCACTTTTAGGGAATTCTGTACCTGAACTTGGTGAGGCCGAATTTGGAGTATTGTGTACAGTTTTGGTCGCCGAGTTACAGGAAAGATGTAAATAAAGTTGAAAGAGTGCAGAGAAGGTTCACAAGGATGTGGAGGGATATGGTCCAAGTGCAGGTCAGTGGGACTAGGCATAAAATGGTTCGGCACAGACAAGAAGGGCCAAAAGGCCTGTTTCTGAGCTGTAATTTTCTATGGTTCTATGGTTCTATATGTCCAGCTTAATAAATAAACCCACAATGGGTTTACCCAGTCCCTTGTGAGTGATTGGTCCCCTGTGTCTCATACAGTACAAAAGCCCAGGGCATTATATCATTATAGTAACACGACAAAAGGGAAATCAAGTTTGATAAATTTATTCAGGGTAACATATTGCCTGGCATGGAGGGCATTAGCTATGAGGAGAAGTTGAAGCACTGTAACTATTTACAGTACATGTTAATGTTTAGTCCACAGAGCTGGCAAACTATGAGTCTCTAAAGGAAGTGGTCATCATCTAATATGTCATGATCTTGTAATAGAAACTTTGTCCATGGGTTTGTTCTCACTGGAGCGACGGAGGTTGAGGGGAGACCTGATAGCAGTCTACAAGATTATGAGAGGCATGGACAGAGTGGATAGTCAGAAGCTTTTTCCCAGGGTGGAAGAGTCAATTACTTGGGGGCACAGGTTTAAGGTGCGAGGGGCAAGGTTTAAAGGCAGATTTTTTACACAGAGTAGTGGGTGCCTGGAACTCGCTGCCGGGGAATGTAGCAGAAGCGGATACGATAGTGAGTTTTAAGGGGCATCTGGACAAATACATGAAAGGATAGGAATAGAGGGATATGGTCCCCAGAAGGGTAGGGGGTTTCAGTTCAGTCGGGCAGCATGGTCGGTGCAGGCTTGGAGGGCCGAAGGGCCTGGTCCTGTGCTGTAATTTTCTTTGTTCTTTGTTCTTTATTATCATAGAATCATAGAATCCCTACAGTGCAGAAGGAGGCCATTTGGCCCATCGAGTCTGCACCGACCACAATCCCACCCAGGCCCTATCCCCGTAACCCCACATATTTACCCTGCCAATCCCCCTGACACTCGGGTCAATTTAGCATGGCCAATCAACCTAACCTAAATTATAGAATCCCAGAATTGTTATGTCTCAGGAAGCGGCCATTTGGCCCATCGTGTCTGCACCAGCTCTCCAAGCAATCATCATGGCTTAGTGCCATTCCCCTGCCTTTTCCCTGTACCCTCTGCATATTGTTTCTATTCAAGTAATCATCCAATACTCCAGCTGAGGTCTAACTCGTGTCTTCTATAAGTCCAGCATTACCTCCTCACTCTTGTCTTCTCTGCCCCTATTAATAAGGACCAGAATACTATACACTTTATTTACTGCTCTCTCCACCTGTCCTGCCACCTTCGATGATCTGTGCACAGATACAGCCAGCTCCCTCTGCTCCTGCCCCCTTTTAGAATTTTACACCCTATTTTATATTGTCTCTCCATGTTCCTCCTGTTGCTGGGGGTAGAACGTCCCTCGACCTGGTTAACAAAGTACAAAGAACAAAGAAAAGTACAGCACAGGAACAGGCCCTTCGGCCCCCCAAGCATGCACTGACCATGATGCCCTAACTAAACTAAAACCGTACGCACTTACAGAGTCCGTATCCTTCCATTTCCATCCTATTCATGTATTTGTCTCGTTGCCCCTTAAATGCCGCTGTGGTACCTGCTCCCAACACCTCCCCGGGCAGCGCGTTCCAGACATTCACTACCCTCTGTGTCAATATCTTGCCTCGCTCATCTCCTCTAAACTTTCCCCCAGGCACCTTAAACCTATGTCCCCGAGTACTTGGCTTTTCTACCCTAGGAAAGAGCATCTGACTATCCACTCTGTCCATGCCTCTCATAATCTTGTAAACCTCTATCAGGTCACCCCTCAACCTCCGTCGTTCCAGTGAGAACAAACTGAGTTTATCCAAGCTCTCCTCATAGCTAATGCCCTCCAGACCAGGCAACATCCTGGTAAACCTCTTCTGTACCCTCTCCAAAGCATCAGCATCCTCTGGTAGTGCGGCAACCAGAATTGTACACAATATTCTAAATGAGGCCTAACTAAGGTTCTGTACAGCTGCAGCATGACCCGCCAATTTTTATACTCAATGCCCTGGCCGATGAAGGCAAGCATGCCGTATGCCTTCTTGACTACCTTCTCCACCTGCATTGCCACCTTCAGTGATCAGTGGACATGTACGCTCAGATCCCTCTGCCTGTCAATACTCCTAAGGGTTCTACCATTTACTGTATAATTGCTACATGCATTGGACCTTCCAAAATGCATTATCTCACGCTTATCTGGATTAAACCCCCTCTGCCATTTCCCTGCCCAAGTCTCCAGCGGTCTATATCTTGCTGTATCCTCTGACAATCCTCTTCGCAATCTGCAACTCCACCAATTTTTGTGTCATCTGTGAACTTACTAATCAGACCAGCTACATTTTTCTCCAAATCATTTCTATATACTACGAACAACAAAGGTCCCGGAACTGATTCTTGTGGAACGCCGCTGTTTCCCAGAGATCAGACCATGAGTGTTGGTCAATAGCTGGTTTATTCAAACATTATAGCGAGAGTGCAGAGACCAATCTCAGCAAACTCTGAAGACTCATGGTCACGTGGGCACCTTTTTACGTGATTATAACAGAACAACCTGCGGTTGTGCCTCACAGTTTGTTGCACAATGTGGTGCTCAGTATCCCATGGAGCTTTGCACGTAGTGCCTTCCATATGCTAATTTTCCCATTTTGCCCTACTTCACGGGCAAGAACCTGACATTTCTCCACATTGAACTCAGTTGCCACCTATCCGCCCACTCCACCAACTCACAGTTCACAGCACTTCCCAGTTTTGTATCATACACAAACTTTGAAATTGCCCCCTGCACACCAAGATCCAGATCATGAACATATATCAGGAAAAGCAGGGGTCCCAATGCCCCTGGGGACACCACTACAAATCTTCCTCCAGCCTGTAAAATATCCATTGATTATTCGCACGGACAAAGGATTGCTTAGCTACAGGAAGCAGAGAGTGGGGATAAATGGATCTTTTTCGAGTTGGCAAACTAGCAGAGTGCCACAGGGATCAGTGCTGGGTCCTTAACTATTTATAACCGATCACAATGACATGGATGAAGGGAGCAAACCAATGGTAGCTAAATCTGTGAATGACACCAAGATAGGGAGGAAAGTAAAGAGGAGGAAGAGAGTCTGCGACACAGACAGCTTAACCAAGTGGGCAAAGATTTGGTAGATGTGAAGTTGGCAGGAAGTGTAGAAAAGCAGCAGATTATTTAACTGGAGAGGGACTGCAGAGCTCAGAGGTACAGAGGGATCTGGGTGTCCTGGTACATCAATCACAAAGTTAGGATGCAGGTACAGCGAGTGATTAGAACAAAGAGAACAAAGAAAATTACAACACAGGAACAGGCCCTTCGGCCCTCCAACCTTCACTGACCATGCTGCCCAACTTAACTAAAACCCCCTACCCTCCCCTGGCAGCGAGTTCCAGGCACCCACCACCCTCTGTGTCATAGAGTCGCAGAGATTTGCAGCATGGAAATAGGCCCTTCAGCCCAACTTGTCCATGTTGCCCTTTTTTTAAAACCCCTAAGCTAATCCCAATTGCCTGCATTTGGCCCATATCCCTCTATATCCATCTTACCTATGTAACTGTCTAAACACTTTTTAAAAGACAAAATTGTACCTGCCTCTACTACTACCTCTGGCAGCTTGTTCCAGACACTCACCACCCTCTGTGTGAAAAAACTGCCCCTCTGGACACTTTTGTATCTCTCCCCTCTCACCTTAAACCTATGCCCTCTAGTTTTAGACTCCCCTACCTTTGGGAAAAGATATTGACTATCTAGGTGATCTGTGCCCCTCATTATTTTATGGACCTCTATAAGGTCACCCCTCAGCCTCCTACGCTCCAAAGAAAAAAGTCCCGGTCTATTCAGCCTCTCCTTATAACTCAATCCATCAAGTCCTGGTAGCATCCTAGTAAATCTTTTCTGTACTCTTTCTAGTTTAATAATATCCTTTCTATAATAGGGTGACCAGAACTGTACACAGTATTCCAAGTGTGGCCTTACCAGTGTCTTGTACAATTTCAACGAGACGTCCCAACTCCTGTATTCAATGTTCTGACCGATGAAACCAAGCATGCCGAATGCCTTCTTCACCACTCTGTCCACCTGTGACTCCACTTTCAAGGAGCTATGAACCTGTACCCCTAGATCTCTTTATTCTGTAACTCTCCCCAACGCACTACCATTAACTGAGTAAGTCCTGCCCTCGTTCAATCTACCAAAATGCATCACCTCGCATTTGTCTAAATTGGACTCCATCGGCCATTCGTCAGCCCACTGGCCCAATTGATCAAGATCCCGCTGCAATTGGAGATAACCTTCCTCACTGTCCACTATGCCACCAATCTTGGTGTCATCTGCAAACTTACTAACCATGCCTCCTATATTCTCATCCAAATCATTAATATAAATGACAAATAACAGTGGACCCAGCACTGACCCCTGAGGCACACCGCTGGACACAGGCCTCCAGTTTGAAAAACAACCCTCCACAACCACCCTCTGGCTTCTGTTAAGTAGCCAATTTTGTATCCATTTAGCTTCCTCACTCTGGACCCCGTGAGATTTAACCTTTTGCAACAACCTACCATGCGGTACCTTGTCAAAGGCCTTGCTAAACTCCACGTAGACAACATCAACAGCACTGCCCTCATCTACCTTCTTGGTTACCCCTTCCGAAAACTCAATCAAATTTGTGAAACATGATCTTTCCACTCACAAAGCCATGCTGACTGTCCCTAATCAGTCTTTGTGTCTCTAAATGCCTGTAGATCCTGTCTCTCAAAATACCTTCCAACAATTTACCCACCACAGATGTGAGGCTCACCGGCCTGTCGCTCCCAGGCTTTTCCCTGCAGCCCTTTTTAAACAAAGGCACAACATTTGCCACTCTCCAATCTTCAGGCACTTCACCTGTGACTATTGATGATTCAAATATCTCTGCTCGGGGACCCGCAATTTCTTCCCTAGCCTCCCACAACGTCCTGGGATATACCTCATCAGGTTCCGGAGATTTATCTACCTTGATGCGCTTTAAGATTTCCAGCACCTCTTTCTCTGTAATAGGTACACTCCTCAAGACATCACTATTTATTTCCCCAAGTTCCCTAACATCCATGCTTTTCTCAACAGTAAATACTGATGAGAAATATTCATTTAGGATCTCAACCATCTCTTGTAGATCCGCAAAAAACTTGCCTCATACATCTCCTTTAAACATTGCCGCTCGCACCTAAAACCTATGCCCCCTAGTAATGGACTCTTCCACCCTGGAAAAAAGCTTCCATGCCCCTCATAATCTTGTAGACTTCTATCAGGTCTCCCTTCAACCTCCATCGTTCCAGTGAAAACAAACAACGTTTCTCAAACCTCTCCTCATAGCTAATGCCCTCCATACCAGGCAACATCCTGGTAAATCTTTTTTGTACCTCTCCAAAGTCTCCACATCCTTCTGGTAGTGTGGCAACCAGAATTGAACACTATATTCTAAGTGCGGCCAAACTAAGGTTCTATAAAGCCGCAACATGACTTGCCAATTTTTAAACTCAATACCCCGGCTGATGAAGGCAAGCATGCCCGTATGCCTTCTTGACTACCTTCTCCACCTGCGTTGCCACTTTCAGTGACCTGTGTACCTGTACATCTAGATCCCTCTGCCTATCAATACTCTTAAGGGTTCTGCCATTTACTGTATATTTCCTATCTGTATTAGACCTTCCAAAATACATTACCTCACATTTGTCCAGATTAAACTCCATCTGCCATCTCTCCGTTAAAGCCTCCAACCAATCTATATCCTGCTGTATCCTCTGATGGTCCTCATTGCTATCTGCAAATCCACCAACCTTTGTGTTGTCCGCAAACTTACTAAACAATCCAGTTACATTTTCCTCCAAATCATTTATAGATATTACAAACAGCAAAGGTCCCAGCGCTGATCCTTGAGGAACACCACTTGTCACAGCCCTCCATTCAGAAACGCACCCTTCCACTGCTACCCTCTGTCTTCTTTGACCGAGCCAGTTGTGTATCCACCTTGCCAGCTCACCTCTGATCCCATGCGACTTCACCTTCTGCAACAGTCTCCCATGAGGGACCTTGTCAAAGGCCTTACTGAAGTCCATGTAGACAACATCCACTGCCCTACCCTCATCAATCAACTTTGTCACTTCTTCGAAAAGCTCGATCAAGTTAGTGAGACACAACCTCCCCTTCATAAAACCATGTTGCTTCTCGTTAATACGTCCACTTATTTCCAAGTGGGAATAAATCCTGTCTTGAAGAATCCTCTCCAATAATTTCCCTACCACTGATGTAAGGCTCACCGGCCTGTAATTACCTGGATTATTCTTGCTACCCTTCTTAAATAAAGGAACAACACTGGCTATTCTCCAATCCTCTGGGACTTCCCCTGTAGCCAGTGAGGATACAAAGATTTCTCTCAAGGCCCCAGCAATTTCCTCCCTTGCCTCTCTCAGTAAGGAGGGACAATTAGGGAGACAAATAAAACGTTGCCATTTATTGCAAGCAGAATGGAATAAAATTTTTAAAGTTTTATTGTGGCTGAAGAGGCCCTGAGTGAGATCACATCTGGAATACTGTGTACAGTTCTGGCCTCCTTATTTGAAAAAATATATAATTGTGTTCGAAGCAGTTCAGAGGAAGTTTTCTTGACTTATTCCTGGGATGAGGGATTTATCTCATGAGGAAAGGTTGGACAAGTTGTGCCAATACCCACTGGAGTTTCTGAGAGGTGGTCTTAATGAAACGTATCAGATCCTGAGGGGACTTGACAGAGTGGAGGATGTTTCTTCTTGTGGTAAGACTAAAAATAGGGGGCCCAGTTTCAGGATAAAAGGTCTCAACAGAGAGATGAGGAGAATTTATTTCAATCAAAGGCTCGTTGGAATGTAGAATTCTCTTCCCAGGAATACAATGGGGGCTGGGTCTTTATTCAAGGCAGTTAGACAAGTTTCTGATGCTCACTCGCCTGGTGAAGGAGCAGTGCTCCGAAAGCTCCTGGTTCCAAATAAACCTGTTGGACTTTACCCTGGTGTTGTGAGACTTCTTACTGTGCCCACCCCAGTCCAACGCCGGCATCTCCACCTCAAGTTTTTGATGGACAAAGGAGTGACGGATTATGCGGTTAGACAGATTCGTGGAACTGAAACATAACCAGATCAGGCAGGATCTGACTGAATGGCGGAGCAGGCTCAGAGGGCTGAATGGCCTTCTCATGCTGCTAAGATTGCTGTCCCAATGAGGTGTCTGGTGGGGTAATATATGTAATGAGGAGTTGGGGTGGAATCTGTGAGAGGGATATGAGTGTTTTATAACTGACATTGGGAGTGAGAGGCAGCAACTTGACTGAATAATTAAAGGAAATGAATCTTCATCATTGGAGCACAAGGTGCCATTACTGTATCAATGTGTGCTCCCAGGGGATGGGAGAACATCTGAACATTTTAACACAGGGCTGATTGTAATATGATGTGTTGTTGTGTGGACAGGCTCTGGAGTCAGGATGGAGGAGTTTTCCTGTGTCCAGTCACTGAGTTATATGGCAGCAAAAGACAGCACTGACCTTTCACCTGTGCAATCCCAGTACAAAGCACTCAGGGTGGGAGTTCAGGGGGAAGGAGTGGGCTGGGGCGGGGGGGGGGGGAGGGAGGGGGGTGTGCAGGGGTTGGGTGGGTGGGTGGGGAGGGGTGGGCTGGGGGGGGCAAAGGGGTGGGGAGGGGATGGGTTGGGGGGGAAGGGGTGGGTTGAGATGGGAAGGGGTGGTCTGTGGGGGGAAGGGTGGGCTGGGGGGAAGGGGAAGGGGTGGGATGGGGGGAAGGGGTGAGCTGGGGGGGGCGAATATCAGCTGTTTCTGAACAGGTTAAACTCGATTAAAACAATTTACTGTTTGCAAGTATTTGATAGATTCAGTTATTGCACACAATTCGCAGCACGGCAGACATTTCACAGCCAAACTCCATTCATTCACCGTCTCTTACCCTTCCATGTGTAAACTGAGCTGTCCTCCACAATCTAACATGGGCCTAGAGCCAATGCTGCTTCATACAGCATGTAGCTTGACACAGTCTGGGAGCTCAGACCGTAACACAGACAGATAGGGAGTGAGCAGAGAAACTGTACACTGGCTATCCGCCTCACTCACTGTGTGAACAGCAGCAGACCCAGACACACAACCAGAAAGCAGAGGAAACATTCAGAGAACAGCTGCCGAGAGAAGAGAGACTTTCAGCTCATTTTTTTCTTCGAAAATTAAGAATTAAGAGGTGGACAAACGCACTCACAGTTAACCAAAAGCAAATAAAGCATAATTATAACCATCAATGCCCCTGTCTGCATCAACGGGACGAAGTAGAAAGGGTCAAGAGCTTCGGGTTTTTAAGGTGATCACCAACAACCTGTCCTGGGCCCCCCATGCTGATACTATCGTTAAGAAGGCCCACCAATGCCTCTACTTTCTCAGAAGACTAAGGAAATTTGGCATGTCAGCTACGACTCTCACCAACTTTTACAGATGCACCATAGAAAGCATTCTTTCTGGTTGTATCACTGCTTGGTCTGGGCTCCTGCTCTGTCCAGGACTGCAAGGAACTACAAGGAGTCATGAATGTAGCCCAATTCACCACACAAACCAGCCTCCCATCCATTGACTCTATCTACACTTCCCACTGCTTCGGCAAAGCAGCCAGCATAATTTAAGGACCCCATGCAACCCGGACATTCTCTCTTCCATCTCTCAATGTCCACCTTGTCCTCTATTAAGTCATTAACTACAGTGCGCAAAGGACCTTTAGCTTCTTCCGTCGGGAAAAAGATACAAAAGTCTGAGGTCACGTACCAACCGACTCAAGAACAGCTTCTTCCCTGCTGCCATCAGACTTTTGAATGGACTTACCTCGCATTAAGTTGATCTTTCTCTACACCCTAGCTATGACTGTAACACTACATCCTGCACTCTCTCTTTTCCTTCTCTATGAACGGTATGCTTTGTCTGTATAGAGCGCAAGAAACAATACTTTTCACTGTATGTTAATACATGTGACAATAATAAATCAAATCAAATCAAAACCAATCTTTGTCTATGATTATCCACATATCTGCTTATCATTGGTGTGTGTGTCTATCTCCTTCTCCATCTCTCAATGTCCATCTTGTCTTCTATTAACTCATTAACCACAATGTGCAAAGGACCTTCAGCTATTAGTTACATAACTGGAGGGGCATTCCTACTGAATCATCCCCTCCCTGCTAGCCCTTCTCACTCCCTTTCCTGCTCCTCCTCTCTCCACATTCTCCATTGTCAATGCTGGCAGCAGTCATTCCCTGTACCTCAGGGCTCTGCAGGTCTTACTGAACCATATTTCTGCAGCATCCTCCCACATTGATGTTGATCCTTCCCCAAGCATGGTCAGCTCAAATTCACAATCTCCCACTGGGCTGCAGTGAACCCAGTCATGATGTGGAGATGCCGGTGTTGGACTGGGGTAAGAACAGTAAGAAGTCTCGCAGACTTCTTACCCAGTCGGGCAGACAGGCTGCTGTAAACCTCCTTCCATGCTGTAAGCCTCCCTGACTCTAGGACAGTGCATCACCCAGTCATCCCACAGAGCATGGGCTTCTCATTGGGTTTCAATTGATTGAGAGAGTCCTCGTTGGACAGAAGACCAAAGTTGAGCTAGCTCGCATTCTCCCACCCAGCTAGTCACATGAGGTGCTGAATTGGGGGAAGGCTAACTACAGCCGGATTAGGCAGGATTTGGTGGCTGTTGATTGGGAGAGGCTGTTCGAGGGTAAATCCACATCTGGCATGTGGGAGTCTTTTAAGGAGCAGTTGATAGGACTGCAGGACAGGCATGTGCCTGTAAAGAGGAAGGATAGGAAAGGTAGGATTCGAGAGCCATGGATAACCAGTGAAATTGTGGGTCGAATCAAAAAGAAAAAAGAGGCATACATGAGGTCCAGGCAGCTAAAAACAGATGGAGCACTGGAGGAATACAGAGAAAGTAGAAAATAACTCAAACAGGGACTTAGAAGGGCAAAAAGGGGTCACGAAATGTCCTTGGCAGACAGGATTAAGGAGATTTCTAAGGCATTTTATACATACGTTAGGAACAAGAGGGTTGTTAGGGAAAGAATAGGACTTCTCAGGGACAAAGGAGGGGAATTATGCTTTGAACCAAAGGAAGTAGGAGAGATCCTAAATGAATACTTTGCATCAGTATTCACAAAGGAGAGGGACATGTTGACTGGTAGTGTCTCAGAGAGATGTGTTGACCCGTTAGAAAAAATCTCAATTACAAGGGAGGAAGTGTTAGATTTTTTAGGAAACATGAAGACAGACAAATCCCCAGGGCCAGATGGCATCTATCCTGGACTCCTGAGGGATGCAAGAAATGAAATTGCTGGGCCTCTTACAGAAATCTTTGTCCCTTCACTGGACACAGGTGAGGTCCCAGAGGATTGGAGGATAGAAAATGTGGTCCCGTTATTTAAGAAGGGTAGCAAGGATAACCCGGGTAATTATAGCGTTTGACAAGGTCCCTCATGGCAGGCTGGTGCAAAAGGTTAAATCTCACGGGATAAAAGGTGAGCTAGCTAGATGGGTGGAGAACTGGCTTAGCCATAGAAGACAGAGGGTAACAGTGGAGGGGTCTTTTTCCAGTTGGAGGTCTGTGACTAGTGGTGTTCCGCAGGGCTCTGTACTGGGACCTCTGCTGTTTGTGATATATATAAATGATTTGGAGGAAGATGTAGCTGGTGTGATCAGTAAGTTTGCGGACGAAAGAAGATTGCTGGAGTTGCGGATAGTGATGAACATTGTCAGAGAATACAGCAGGATATAGATAGGCTGGAACATTGGGCGGAGAAATGGCAAATGGAATTTAACATAGAACATAGAACATTACAGCACAGAACAGGCCCTTCGGCCCACGATGTTGTGCCGACCTTCATCTGAAACCAAGATCAAGCTATCCCACTCCCTACCATCCTGGTGTGCTCCATGTGCCTATCCAATAACCGCTTAAATGTTCCTAAAGTGTCTGACTCCACTATCACTGCAGGCAGTCCATTCCACACCCCAACCACTCTCTGCGCGATTTAATCCAGATAAATGTGAAGTGATGCATTTCAGTAGATCTAATGTAAGGGGGAGCTATACAATAAATGGCAGAACCATCAGGAGTATAGCCACACAGAGGGACCTGGGTGTACAAGTCCACAGATCCTTAAAGGTGGCAACACAGGTGGAAAGGGTGGTGAAGAAGGCATATGGCATGCTTGCCTTTATTGGACGGGGCATAGAATATAAAAGTTGGCATATGATGTTGCAGCTGTATAGAACGTTGGTTAGGCCACATTTGGAATACTGCCTCCAGTTCTGGTCGCCACACTACCAGAAGGACGTGGAGGCTTTGGAGAGAGTACAGAAAAGGTTTACCAGGATGTTGCCTGTATGGAGTGTGGTGAACCATAGATGGTTAGCACTGTGGGTACTTGTACATATGTTACTCTTGTTACTGTTGGGGTTAGGGTTGGGGTGTTCCACCTGTTAGCATTGTTCTGTGGTACACTCCGTTTGGCTCTGCCTTCTTACAGGAGTATAAAGGTCACTGCTACTTCCTAGTAGCCCTTAGTCTGAGACAGTATTGTTAAGCAGTGTGCTCTATTCCTGTTGTGAATAAAAGCCTTTATTCCCGGGTACGTCCTAGCCTCCCGTGTGAATTAATCGCGCATCATGGAGGGTCTTAGCTATGAGGAGAGATTGAGTAAACTGGGGCTGTTCTCACTGGAAAGATGGAGGATGAGGGGTGACCTAATAGAGGTGTATAAAATTATGAAGGGCATAGATAGGGTGAACAGTGGGAAGCTTTTTCCCAGGTCGGAGGTGACGAACACAAGGGGTCACGGGTTCAAGGTGAGGGGGGCAAGGTTCAACACAGATGTCAGGGGGTCGTATTTTACACAGAGGGTGGTGGGGGCCTGGAATGCACTGCCAAGCAAGGTGATTGAGGCGGACACGCTGGGATCGTTTAAGACTTATCTCGATAGCCACATGAACAGACTGGGAATAGAGGGATACAAACGAATGGTCTAGTTGGGCACATGAGCGGCGCGGGCTTGGAGGGCCGAAGGGCCTGTTCCTGTGCTGTATTGTTCTTTGTAACAATAATAGACGTGTGGGGTCATCACAGTAATCAATCTCTATCAATTACCCAACGATTAAAGCCAGCCAAGACAGAATTGATCACTTCTTCGCATGTTGACTGCGGACAAACCTGAATGGGATACAATGCCAGTTCCTCTCAGCGGGAATATAGTTTGCCTCTCTTGTGGGGACCATGAATTAGAATCAGTTGAAGTTTGATTTGTTTTGGAGCAAGCAAAGCAGGTGGATTCGGGACTCGCCCTCCCCACTCTGCACCCTGGCTTTGTAACTCTGAGAAAGGCGAACATTTTTAAAATAGACTGTTTCTGGAGGGTCAGTACTGAGGGAGTGCGGCACTGTCAGAGGGTCAGTACTGAGGGAGTGCGGCACTGTCAGAGGGTCAGTACTGAGGGAGTGCGGCACTGTCAGAGGGTCAGTACTGAGGGAGTGCGGCACTGTCAGAGGGTCAGTACTGAGGGAGTGCTGCACTGTCAGAGGGTCAGTGCTGAGGGAGTGCGGCACTGTCAGAGGGTCAGTACTGAGGGAGTGCGGCACTGTCAGAGGGTCAGTACTGAGGGAGTGCTGCACTGTCAGAGGGTCAGTACTGAGGGAGTGCTGCACTGTCAGAGGGTCAGTACTGAGGGAGTGCTGCACTGTCAGAGGGTCAGTACTGAGGGAGTGCGGCACTGTCAGAGGGTCAGTACTGAGGGAGTGCTGCACTGTCAGAGGGTCAGTACTGAGGGAGTGCGGCACTGTCAGAGGGTCAGTACTGAGGGAGTGCGGCACTGTCAGAGGGTCAGTACTGAGGGAGTGCTGCACTGTCAGAGGGTCAGTACTGAGGGAGTGCTGCACTGTCAGAGGGTCAGTGCTGAGGGAGTGCTGCACTGTCAGAGGGTCAGTACTGAGGGAGTGCTGCACTGTCAGAGGGTCTGTACTGAGGGAGTGCCGCACTGTCAGAGGGTCAGTACTGAGGGAGTGCCGCACTGTCAGAGGGTCAGTACTGAGGGAGTGCCGCACTGTCAGAGGGTCAGTACTGAGGGAGTGCCGCACTGTCAGAGGGTCAGTACTGAGGCAGTGCTGCACTGTCAGAGGGTCAGTACTGAGGGAGTGCTGCACTGTCAGAGGGTCAGTACTGAGGGAGTGCCGCACTGTCAGAGGGTCAGTACTGAGGGAATGCCGCACTGTCAGAGGGTCAGTACTGAGGGAGTGCGGCACTGTCAGAGGGTCAGTGCTGAGGGAGTGCTGCACTGTCAGAGGGTCAGTACTGAGGGAGTGCTGCACTGTCAGAGGGTCAGTGCTGAGGGAGTGCTGCACTGTCAGAGGGTCAGTACTGAGGGAGTGCCGCACTGTCAGAGGGTCAGTACTGAGGGAGTGCCGCACTGTCAGAGGGTCAGTACTGAGGGAGTGCCGCACTGTCAGAGGGTCAGTACTGAGGGAGTGCCGCACTGTCAGAGGGTCAGTACTGAGGGAGTGCCGCACTGTCAGAGGGTCAGTACTGAGGGAGTGCTGCACTGTCAGAGGGTCAGTACTGAGGGAGTGCCGCACTGTCAGAGGGTCAGTACTGAGGGAGTGCTGCACTGTCAGAGGGTCAGTACTGAGGGAGTGCTGCACTGTCAGAGGGTCAGTACTGAGGGAGTGCCGCACTGTCAGAGGGTCAGTACTGAGGGAATGCCGCACTGTCAGAGGGTCAGTACTGAGGGAGTGCCGCACTGTCAGAGGGTCAGTACTGAGGGAGTGCCGCACTGTCAGAGGGTCAGTACTGAGGGAGTGCCGCACTGTCAGAGGGTCAGTACTGAGGGAGTGCCGCACTGTCAGAGGGTCAGTACTGAGGGAGTGCCGCACTGTCAGAGGGTCAGTACTGAGGGAGTGCCGCACTCTCAGAGGGTCAGTACTGAGGGAGTGCTAGTGTTGCACAGAGACTCTTGTTCAGTGTTGTTATTGTCTGTGAAGTGCTTTGATGTGCCGATGCTGTGAAAGGCGATATAGAAATGCAAGCCTCTTTCTTTGGACATGTGTGCTCAGGCAGAGATGAGGTGAGGCAGTGCAGTGATGGAGAGCTTTGGGAACCCTTGATTCAAAGTCTCCTTTCCCTCCGGAGCACACGCTGTGTCATCGACTGGATCCTGAAATGACATTTTGTGTAGAAATTCAATCTAATTTACATTTGAATGAATCAGCCAGGACTGTCCTGATCAGAGCACCAGGAAGCTGTGGGCTGACTGTGGGATGTGATTCCAATGCCATGGTGTGGGCAGTAGCCACAGTCGCACTGGGGGTGGGAGGCTGGAATGGTCACGGGACAGATTTACATCGGCTGCCTCCCAACTTAATATAAAACCTTCAGTTACTGCAGTAACATCAGCAGGAAATGTCTGAAGGTGATTTTTAATATATTAAAACAGAATAGGGAGAGAGAAAGAGATAGTGTGAGGAGTGGGTTAATAGAAGGATGGTGGAAGAGGCAACGAGAAGCAGAGGAAAATGAAACGCTAAAGGAAGAGCTCTGAGAGAGAGTGGCAGAAATGACAATCACAGACACAGAGAGAGTGAGTGAGATACAACATCGTGGGCCGAAGGGCCTGTTCTGTGCTGTAATGTTCTATGATACATAGAAAGAGGGAGGGATTGTGAGGGAGATAGAGAAAGAAGAGATAAAGTGAGGAAATAATGTCGGAAATAGACAATGACAGAGAAAGAGAGATAGAGAGTTAGAGACAGAGATAAAGCTATGACAGAGAGAGAGACGGGGGACAGATAGTGAATGAGAGACAGAGATAGAGTAAATAACGGAGATAGAGAGTTGGACTCAGAAAAAGTTACTGACACAGGTAGAGAGAGACAGAGGGAGAGAGAGTCAGTGGCAGAGAAGTGAGAGTGATGGAAATAGACAGGTAGACAGACAGAGAGACAGCCGGTCAGACAGTCAGTCAGACAGGTAGACAGCTAATCAGACAGGTAGCCAGACAGGCTGAGGTAGCTGGGAGGCTGATCCCAGGAATGTGGATTCTCTACTTCCTGCTGCTGCTGCGGGTCTTTAAGGAGCATGTGTTTTCTCACTTAAATCCTGGTTAAAGAGCGAGCGGAGTCCGGAGCTGGAGTCACATTTCATTCGGGTTGCAGTCTGTGCTGCTGAACTCACTTCCCTCCTGATCTCAGTGACAGGGCTGGGTCACAATGTCCCTTCCAGGAGCTGCTGCAGTGGGTTATTAAGCGGAGCGATTCCACAGGTTAAGGTAAGACTCAGTGAGCGGGGCTGGGGTCTAAAGCCAGTGACTCAGAGCCCCTGTGAGAGCTGTGCCGCTTACTGAGCTCTCCACAACAGGCGGCTGTGTGAGCTAGTGTGAGCATCTCAGTAAGCCACTGAGTGCTCCATCCGGATCCCTCAACCCAGAGCAACACACACCCTCACACAGACACACACCCTCACACATACACCCTCACACAGAGACAGACACACACCCAGACACCCTCACACAGACACACACCCTCACACATACACCCTCACACAGAGACAGACACACACCCAGACACCCTCGCACAGACACACACACCCTCACACATACACCCTCACACAGAGACAGACACAGACACCGTCACATACACACCCTCACACAGACACACACACACACACCCTCACACAGAGACAGACACAGACACCCTCACATACACACAGGCACACACTTACACAAATACACTCACACCCTCACAAAGAGACAGAAACACAGACCCTCACACACAGACTCACATACGCACCCTCACACACACACTTATACATGCTCACACAGACACACACACAGAGCCTCTCTCACACACACATGCTCACACACACACACCCTTACACAGACACAGACATGCACAGACACACACACCCTCACACAGACACACGCATATATAGACTCTCACACACACACACACACCCTCACACACATACCCTCACACACACATCCTCACACAGACAGACACATGCACACACAGATACACACAGATGCATTCACACACATACATTCACACATACTTAAACAGACACACACAGACTCATATACACACACGCTCACACAGACACATAGACACACACTGAGACACACATACACACACAGACTCACAGGGTCTCAGACACACACACAGTTTTCAATGTTCTCATTCGCCTACTCTCAAATAGCCCTGTTCTGATGTTCCCAGTCTCTCTTGATAACTTTTCATTTAAAACACTGACATTTGCTGCAGATGCCTGCCTTCAGCGCATTCTCTTTCTCACTCAGCCTCTCACTCTCTCTATCCTGTATTTTCTATCCCACTCTATCTCTCTCCATGTCTCTCTCTCTCCCTACGTCTGTCTGTCTCCCTCTCTCTGTCTGTCTGTCTCTCTCTCTGTCTGTCTGTCTCTCTCTGTCTGTCACCCTCATTCTCGATTGACATTCAAAGGGTTAACTTAGCGTAAGTCCTTTTATTCAGATGGTAAAATGAACAACATTTGAAATGTCCCGTGTAAGTTACAGCATCAATAACAAGTTTTATAGTTTAATGTTGGTGACATTAATCATACACTATCATAGAATCCAGACCTGCTAAGACTCGCATTCCAACCATTATCTTGTAATTGAGTTTGTGTCTATATATGACCTGTGTGTGAAACAAATCCTGCACTCACCTTGATGAAGGGGCAGCGCTCCAAAAGCTCGTGCTACCAAATAAACCTGTTGGACTTTAACCTGGTGTTGTGAGATTACTTACTGTGCCTATCCCAGTCCAACGCCGGCATCTCCACATCATAGAATCCTACAGTGCAGAGGGAGGCCACTCAGCCCATTATGCCTGCCCCGACCATAATCCCACCCAGGTCCTATCCCCATAACCACCCATATTAACTCTGCAATATTTGAAATAGTAATCAAACTCAGGAATGTTATTTTAGAAAGTGGTGTTTACCTATCTCTGTAAACTCCTTCAAACCTGCAAACCCCACTTGAGTGCAGAGTGTTCCTCCAGTGCTGGCACCTTCAGTATTCCCATTCCTCCCACAGGGAGAATCCAGGGAACTTCCTATCAGATTGTCCGTCCCTCAGTAGTAGCTGTGACTCCTCATTCCCTCAGGGCACCGGGAGTCCGGGACCTCCATCTGCCTCAGGAAAGAAATGTGTTAACATAGAACATAGAAAGCCACAGCACAAACAGGCCCTTCGGCCCACAAGTTGCGCCGATCACATCCCCACCTCTAGGCCTATCTATAGCCCTCAATCCCATTAAATCCCATGTACTCATCCAGAAGTCTCTTAAAAGACCCCAACGAGTTTGCCTCCACCACCACCGACGTCAGCCGATTCCACTCACCCACCACCCTCTGAGTGAAAAACTTACCCCTGACATCTCCTCTGTACCTACCCCCCAGCACCTTAAACCTGTGTCCTCTCGTAGCAACCATTTCAGCCCTTGGAAATAGCCTCTGAGAGTCTACCCTATCCAGACCTCTCAACATCTTGTAAACCTCTATCAGGTCACCTCTCATCCTTCGTCTCTCCAGGGAGGAGAGACCAAGCTCCCTCAACCTATCCTCATAAGGCATGCCCCCCAATCCAGGCAACATCCTTGTAAATCTCCTCTGCACCCTTTCAATGGCTTCAACATCTTTCCTGTAATGAGGTGACCAGAACTGCGCGCAGTACTCCAAGTGGGGTCTAACCAGGGTCCTATAAAGCTGCAGCATTATCTCCCGACTCCTAAACTCAATCCCTCGATTAATGAAGGCCAGTACGCCGTACGCCTTCTTGACCGCATCCTCCACCTGCGAGGCCGATTTAAGAGTCCTATGGACCCGGACCCCAAGGTCCTTCTGATCCTCTACACTGCTAAGAATGGTACCCTTCATATTATACTGCTGCTTCATCCCATTGGATCTGCCAAAATGGATCACCACACACTTATCCGGGTTGAAGTCCATCTGCCACTTCTCCGCCCAGTCTTGCATTCTATCTATGTCTCGCTGCAACTTCTGACATCCCTCCAAACTATCCACAACACCACCTACCTTGGTGTCGTCAGCAAACTTACCAACCCATCCCTCCACTTCCTCATCCAGGTCATTTATGAAAATGACAAACAGCAAGGGTCCCAGAACAGATCCCTGGGGCACTCCACTGGTCACTGACCTCCATGCAGAGAAAGACCCCTCCACAGCCACTCTCTGCCTTCTGCAGGCAAGCCAGTTCTGGATCCACAAGGCAACAGCCCCTTGGATCCCATGCCCTCTCACTTTCTCAAGAAGTCTTGCATGGGGGACCTTATCGAACGCCTTGCTGAAGTCCATATAGACCACATCCACCGCTCTTCCTTCGTCAATGTGTTTGGTCACATTTTCAAAGAACTCAACCAGGCTCGTAAGGCACGACCTGCCCTTGACAAAGCCGTGCTGACTACTTTTGATCATACTAAACTTCTCTAGATGATCATAAATCCTGTCTCTCAGGATCCTCTCCACCAACTTACCAACCACTGAGGTTAGACTCACCGGTCGGTAATTTCCCGGGCTGTCCCTGTTCCCTTTCTTGAATATAGGGACCACATCTGCAATCCTCCAATCCTCCGGAACCTTTCCCGTCTCCATCGACGATGCAAAGATCATCGCCAAAGGCTCCGCAATCTCCTCCCTCGCCTCCCACAGTAACCTGGGGTACATCCCATCCGGTCCCGGCGACTTACCAACCTTGATGCCATTCAATAGTTCCAACACATCCTCTTTCTTTATGTCCACATGCTCGATCCTTTCTGTCCACCGCAAACCAGCAGTACAACCACCCAGATCCCTTTCCACCGTGAATACCGAGGTAAAGTATTCATTAAGCAGCTCCGCCATTTCTAACGGTTCCGCACAAACTTTTCTCCCTTCACCTTTTAAGGGTCCTATGCCTTCACATCTCATCCTTTTACTCTTGACATATTTGTAGAAAGCCTTGGGATTCTCCTTAATCTTACCCGCCAAGGCCTTCTCATGACCCCTTCTCGCTCTCCTAATTTCCTTCTTAAGCTCCTTCCTACATCCCGTATACTCCTCTAAATCCTTAACACCTCCTAGCTCTCTGAACCTTCTGTACGCCTCTCTTTTCTTATTCACCAGGTTCATCACAACCTTCGTGCACCACGGTTCCCGTACCCTACCAACACCCCCCTGTCTCATCGGAACGTTGTCATGCAGAGCTCCAGACAAACATTATTGTGTTGTGGACAATAAACAGGGGACACTGGAGCAGGAGTGGGAAATGGAGTCACAAGGTAGACATGAATGTTTGGCAAGATTAGGGGTTAACTGGCAAAGTTTGGCAGGTGGGGTTGGAGATATGGGGAGAAGGTGGGCGATGAGGGATATGGGGAGAAGGTGGGTGGGGAATGAGGGATATGGGGATAAAGAGAGTAAGTGGAATTGGGGGATAAAGAACTATAGAATCATAAAAACACAGAAAATGGGAGTAGGAATAGGCCATTCGGCTCTTCAAGCCTGCTCCACCATTCAGTACATTCAACATGAGTGATCATGGCTCATCCTCCATGTTGATGCCACACTCCCACATTCTCCCCATACCCCTTGGTGCCTTTAGAGTCTAGAAATCTATTTCCTCCTTAAATATATTCAGTGATTTGGCATCCACAGCTTTCTGTGGTAGAAAATTCCACAGCTTCACCACCCTCTGAGTGAAGAGGTTTCTCCTCGTCTCAGTCCTACATGGCACTTGCCGTATCCTGAGACTATGATTCCTTGTTCGAGACCCTCCAGCCAGACGAACCAGCATTCCTGCATTCAATCCATTCAGCCCTGTCAGAATTTTATACCTTTCAATGAGATCCCCTCTCACTCTACTAAACTGCAGTGAATACCGGCCCAGTCGACACAATCTATCCTCATAGGACAATGCTGCCATCCCAGGAATCAGTCTGGTGAACATTCACTGCTCTCCCTCTATGGCAAGTATATCCTTTCTTAGATAAGGAGACCAAAACTCTACACAATACTCCAGGTGCGGTCTCCCCAAGGCCCTGTACAACTACAGTAATGATGTGGAGATGCCGGCGTTGGACTGGGGTGAACACAGTAAGAGTTTTAACAACACCAGGTTAAAGTCCAACAGGTTTATTTGGTAGCAAATACCATAAGTTTTCGGAGCGCTGCTCCTTCGTCAGATGGAGTGGAAATGTGCTCTCAAACAGGGCACAGAGACACAAAATCAAGTTACAGAATACTGATTAGAATGCAAATCCCTACAGCCAGCCAGGCCTTAAAGGTACAGACAATGTGGGTGGAGGGAGCATTAAGCACAGGTTAAAGAGATGTGTATTGTCTCCAGACAGGACAGCCTGCAAGTCCAGGAGGCAAGCTGTGGGGGTTACTGATAATGTGACATAAATCCAACATCCCGGCACGGTAGCACAGTGGTTAGCACTGCTGCTTCACAGCTCCAGGGACCTGGGTTCGATTCCCGGCTTGGGTCACAGTCTGTGTGGAGTTTGCACATTCTCCTCGTGTCTGCATGGGTTTCCTCCAGGTGCTCCGGTTTCCTCCCAGAGTCCAAAGATGTGCGGGTTAGGTTGATTGGCCATGCTAAAATTGCCCCTTAGTGTCCTGGGATGCATAGATTAGAGGGATTAGTGGGTAAAATATGTAGGGATATGGGGGTAGGGCCTGGGTGGGATTGTGGTCGGTGCAGACTCGATGGGCCGAATGGCCTCTTTCTGTACTGTAGGGTTTCTATGATTTCTATGATCCCGGTTTAGGCCGTCCTCATGTGTGCAGAACTTGTCTGCAGTAACCAACTGCAGTGAGACATCCTTGCTCCTGAACTCAAATCCTCTTACAATGAAGGCCAATGGTTACATTTGCCTTCCTAGCTGCTTGCTGTAGCCGAATACTTGCTTTCATTGACTGGTGTACAAGGACACCCAGATCCCTTTCTACAACCACATTTCCCAATCTATCAGCATGTGGGGAGACGGTGGGTGGGTGGTGGGGATGGGCGATATGGAGATTAGGTGAGTGGCTGGGGATGGGGGATATGAGGAAAAGGTGGGTGGGCGAATGGATTGTTAACTGCTCTCATGGAATGGGTTTTAATTAAAGGATACAGAAAGACTGGAGATGGTGCAGAGAAGATTTACAAGGATGATATCAGAAATGTGTGGGTATCAATCATCAGGAAAAGATCAACAGCCTGCCTCTCTATCCTCTTGAACTGAGAAGGCTGAGGGGGTGACCTAACATACAATGTGGAGATGCCGGCATTGGACTGGGGTAAGCACAGTAAGAAGTCTCACAACACCAGGTTAAAGTCCAACAGGTTTATTTGGTAGCACAAGCTTTCGGAGTCTCGCTCCTTCAGCAGGTGAATCACCTGAACAAGAAGGTTCTCACCTTCTTGTCTTGATGTATTGTGGTCAGCAGTGTGAGTGTGAAATCCAGTCCTATCCAGAAGCTTCTGAATATCTGATGGTAATCAAACACACACACTGCTTTCTTTGCTTCTCTCCTCTAACACTGATTGGCACCCAAGCTCCAAAGGGTTAATGTGACAGTGAGGTGTGCGCACAGTGTGGAGACTATAGTCTCCGCTCATTGGTATAGGGACTGGATGTTCTGTCCATTCAGACATTGATGTCTCTGTTTCGAATTCATACAATAAGCTCATGTGGGTCTCACACTAAACAGGTGGTGGAACCTGGGTGCCATCTGGTTCTACCTGCTTAGCTGTGTAAAATGATTCAAACCTGGCAAATAAAACAATAGTATTCATTGCAAAGCAAACAAGAAGGGAAGAAACAGTCACTGAGAGAGACAGAGAGAGATAGAGACAGGGAGAGAGAGAGACAAGGAGGGAGAAAGAGGGAGAGAGAAACAGATAGAAAGAGGGAGACATCTTTGGGTAAGCGTTCTCCAAGGCAGCCTTCATGACACACGACAGCGCAGAGTCGCTGAGCAGAGCCTGATAGCCAAGTTCCGCACACATGAGGACGGCCTCAACCGGGATCTTGGGTTCATGTCACACTATCTGTAACGACTTGTCTGGGCTTGCAAAATCTCACTAACTGTCCTGTCTGGAAACAATACACATCTCTTTAACCTGTGCTTAACGCTCTCTCCACTCACATTGTCTGTACCTGTAAAGACTTGATTACCTGTAAAGACTCGCATTCCAACCATTATTTTGTAAATTGAGTTTGTGTCTTTATATGCCCTGTTTGTGAACAGAACTCCCACTCACATGATGAAGGAGCAGTGCTCTGAAAGCTTGTGGCTTGTGCTACCAAATAAACCTGTTGGACTTTAACCTGGTGTTGTGAGACTTCTTAACAGAAAGAAATGAACAGACATATAGAGGGAGAGACAAATTAAAATACATATTTCATCCCTGAATATTGGCAGGAAATTCAGCTGGGAATCAAATCCCTTCTCCCCAATCCTAAACGCATCTTCCTCTCGTTTCCCCATCTTAGCCGATATTCTTACTGTTCCCTCCAATGATGTTCTGTATTCAGCACCTTCATTACCCCCTCAACAGAAAATTCTCAATCGCTCAGTTCTTGCTAATTACTGCCCCATCTCCAGACTCCCGTTCCTCAGCGCTATCCTTCAATTTGTTGCCCTGTGCCACTGCCACTCTGCTGAAATGGCTCTTTACAAAGTCACAAACTACAACCCGCATTCTCTTTGTTTCCCAGTCCCTCTTCTCTCTCTCCGCTGCATTCTCTCTCTCTGGTATTTCTGGGGAGGAGTTACTGAGCGCAGAGAGGGAAATCAGTTCATGAGGTTTCTCACTCTGCTGTCTGACTGCCATCATGATGTCTGAGGATGTTTTGCAAGGGTTTGTGAGATTGAGAAGTGTTTTGGAAGGAAAAAATGTGGCAGACAGCCTGTAGCCTGAGATCCTCAGTTTCCAGTCTGAGATGGCCCAGATTCTGGGAGAGTTTCCCACAGGATAAGGGTCAGTTTGAGGACAGTGAATCAAACATTGCTCCTTGCTGCATCAATGTCTCCCTTCTTGTTTGAATGTTGATGCCTCAAATAATTGACTATTCCCCACGGGTGAATCCAGATGTCAAGGGTCAGAGGGCTGCTCATCCATGGACAATATCTTAGGCCAGACTAATCCTGCCTTTCGCCAATATTCATCAGCACAGATCACAGGACAGCGATAAGGAGTAGCAATGCTGATGGGTGACTAACTCTGCGCTCAGAGACACAAAGCCCCAGTGAAGCTGCTCCAGTAGCGACATTATCAGAAAATAGAGCACATTCAGAGATTGTCCACGTCCCAACTCAACCTGTCCTGGGGGTGTTTGATGGGGACAGTGTAGAGGGAGTTTACTCTGTATCTAACCCCGTGCTGTACCTGTCCTGGGAGTGTTTGATGGGGGACAGTGTAGAGGGAGCTTTACTCTGTATCTAACCCCGTGCTGTACCTGTCCTGGGAGTGTTTGATGGGGGCAGTGTAGAGGGAGCTTTACTCTGTATCTAACCCCGTGCTGTACCTGTCCTGGGAGTGTTTGATGGGGGACAGTGTAGAGGGAGCTTTACTCTGTATCTAACCCCGTGCTGTACCTGTCCTGGGAGTGTTTGACAGGGACAGTGTAGAGGGAGCTTTACTCTGTATCTAACCCCGTGCTGTACCTGTCCTGGGAGTGTTTGATGGGGGCAGTGTAGAGGGAGCTTTACTCTATATCTAACCCCGTGCTGTACCTGTCCTGGGAGTGTTTGATGGGGGCAATGTAGAGGGAGCTTTACTCTGTATCTAACCCCGTGCTGTACCTGTCCTGGGAGTGTTTGATGGGGGACAGTGTAGAGGGAGCTTTACTCTGTATCTAACCCTGTGCTGTACCTGTCCTGGGAGTGTTTGACAGGGACAGTGTAGAGGGAGCTTTACTCTGTATCTAACCCCGTGCTATACCTGTCCTGGGAGTGTTTGACAGGGACAGTGTAGAGGGAGCTTTACTCTGTATCTAACCCCGTGCTATACCTGTCCTGGGAGTGTTTGACAGGGACAGTGTAGAGGGAGCTTTACTCTGTATCTAACCCCGTGCTGTACCTGTCCTGGGAGTGTTGATGGGGTCAGTGTAGAGGGAGCTTTACTCTGTATCTAACCCCGTGCTGTCCCTGTCCTGGGATTGTTTGATGGGGACAATGTAGAGGGAGCTTTACTCTGTATCTAACCCCGTGCTGTACGTGTCCTGGGAGTGTTTGATGGGGGTCAGTGTAGAGGGAGCTTTACTCTGTATCTAACCCCGTGCTGTACCTGTCCTGTGAGTGTTTGATGGGGACAGAGTAGAGGGAGCTTTACTCTGTATCTAACCCCGTGCTGTACCTGTCCTGGGAGTGTTTGATGGGGACAGTGTAGAGGGAGCTTTACTCTGTATCTAACCCCGTGCTGTACCTGTCCTGGGAGTGTTTGATGGGGACAGTGTAGAGGGAGCTTTACTCTGTATCTAACCCTGTGCTGTATCTGTCCTGGGAGTGTTTGATGGGGACAGTGTAGAGGGAGCTTTACTCTGTATCTAACCCTGTGCTGTATCTGTCCTGGGAGTGTTTGATGGGGACAGTGTAGAGGGAGCTTTACTCTGAATCTAACCCCGTGCTGTACGTGTCCTGGGAGTGTTTGATGGGGACAGTGTAGAGGGAGCTTTACTCTGAATCTAACCCCATGCTGTACCTGTCCTGGGAGTGTTTGATGGGGACAGTGTAGAGGGAGCTTTACTCTGAATCTAACCCCATGCTGTACCTGTCCTGGGAGTGTTTGATGGGGACAGTGTAGAGGGAGCTTTACTCTGTATCTAACCCCGTGCTGTACGTGTCCTGGGAGTGTTTGATGGGGACAGTGTAGAGGGAGCTTTACTCTGAATCTAACCCCATGCTGTACCTGTCCTGGGAGTGTTTGATGGGGACAGTGTAGAGGGAGCTTTACTCTGTATCTAACCCCGTGCTGTACCTGTCCTGGGAGTGTTTGATGGGGACAGTGTAGAGGGAGCTTTACTCTGTATCTAACCCCGTGCTGTACCTGTTCTGGGAGTGTTTGATGGGGACAGTGTAGAGGGAGCTTTACTCTGTATCTAACCCCGTGCTGTACCTGTCCTGGGAGTGTTTGATGGGGACAGTGTAGAGGGAGCTTTACTCTGTATCTAACCCCGTGCTGTACCTGTCCTGGGAGTGTTTGATGGGGACAGTGTAGAGGGAGCTTAGTGAGTTGGTTTTATCACCTCTTAGCACATTCTTCCTAAATGCATTCTGCTTGCTGGATTGAGTGAGGTCAGTGATTGAAGGAAACGGGTAGGTGGGTGAAGATCTCATTGGAGTCACAGATAGAATTTTACAGCAGAGAAAGAGGCCCTTCAGCCCATCATGTCTGTGCTGGCTATCAAGGACTGACCTATTCTAATCACATTTTCCAGCACTTGCTCTGGAGCCGTGTATATATAGCATTTCAACTGCTCATCTGAATGCTTCTTAAATGTTGTGAGGGTTCCCGTCTCCACCACCCTCAGGCAGTGGGGTTATTAAGGGATGGAGTTACAGATCTCCCCGTGTCTAAGCCGTGTTTCTCGATTGTTTTTCAGGTGCCGAGCAGCAGGATCATGGTGCTGGAGTGAAGGAGCTCAAACTCCGAGGAATATCCAGGAAGCGACTGGGGGGCTGAGCTTGTTGAAAGGGTTTGTAGAAAGGCAGCAATGATGAGATCAGGCAATCTGTCCCCTCTCTGCTGTCCAGTTCTCCTGCTGAGTGTCAGCTGGACTGTGCTGCTGACAGTCTGGACCACTGCAGATGCCATGGAGTTTGTGCACCGAGGGTGGCACAGGTTATTGGAGGAAGGGGAGGGTTGCTCTCAGTGTGAGTTAGAGCAGTGCCTCACTCCGCAGGGGTGCCTCGCCGGGCTGGTGAGAGACTCCTGCGACTGCTGCTGGGAGTGCGGCAACATTGAGGGGCAGATCTGTGACCTGGACAACAGTAACCATTTCTACGGTCAATGCGGAGAGAATCTAGAGTGTAGGCTTGAGCTGGGGGACCTGAGGCAGGGGGAGGTCCCCGAACCCCAGTGCGTGTGCCAGTCCAACCAGGCCGTGTGCGGCTCCAATGGACAGACCTATCCACACATCTGCAAGTTCCAGGAGGCTGCCAATGGCAATGAAACTTTGAACATCACCCTGACACATGAGGGACCCTGTGAAGGAGGTAAGAAAAGGGGAGTGGGGAGAGAAGGTTCTTATATCTGGGGAGGGGAGAATCAATGTGTACTGGAGTGAGGGGGACATCTTTCTGAGCACATACAGAAGGCAGCAGGGAAGAAGCTGTTCTTGAGTCGGTTGGTACGTGACCTCAGACTTTTGTATCTTTTTCTTGACGGAAGAAGGTGGAAGAGAGAATGTCCGGGGTGTGTGGGGTCCTTGATTATGCTGGCTGCGAAGAAGTGTAGACAGACTCAATGGATGGGAGACTGGTTTGTGTGATGGATTGGGCTTCATTCACAGCCCTTTGTAGTTTCTTGTGGTCTTGGGCAGAGCAGGAGCCATACCAAGCTGTGATACAACCAGAAAGAATGCTTTCTATGGTGCATCTGTAGAAGTTGGTGAGAATCATAGCGGACATGCCGAATTTCCATCGTCTTCTGAGAAAGTAGAGGCATTTGGTGGGCTTTCTTAACTATAGTCTCACCTGATGAAGGAGCAGTGCTCCGAAAGCTCCTGATTCCAAATAAACCTGTTGGACTTTAACCTGGTGTTGTGAAATTTCTTACTCTTCTTACCCACGTTTAATGAACTTGTTGGAGATTTTTGGGGATATTTCTTGTAGCATTGGTAAAGGAGAGCCAGTGGATGTGGAGGGCATGGGATTGAAATATCGGATTGAGAATTGGTTAACAGACAGAAAACAGAGAGTAAGAATAAATGGGTTATTCTCTGGGTCTCAGGCTGTTACTCAGGGGGTATCGCAAGCACAGTGCTGGGGCCACAACTGTTCACAGTTTTTTAACAAGCGGGATGTGGGGACCAGTTATAATATTTCCAGATTTGCTGATTGAGAGGGAGGTTGTGAGGAGGTTGCAAGAGGCTTCTCGAGGACTCGGACAGGTTTAGTAAATGGGCTAGAAGTTAGCAGGTGGAATATAGTGTGAATAAGTCTGAAGTTATTCACTTTGGTAGAAAAAAAGAGAATGGTAGAATATTTCTGAAATAGTGTGAGGTTGGTTAGTGTCCAAAAAGACCTGAGTGTCCTTGTTCATGAATCACTAAATGTTGGCGTGTACAGTTTGAGTCCCCTTATCTAAGGAAGGATTTAATTGCCACAGAGGGAGTGCACAGAGGTTCACCAGACTGGGTTTTTGGGATTGTTTTATGAGCAGAGAGTGAGGAGATTGGGCCTGTGTTCTCCAGAGTTTCCAAGAATGAGGAGTAACCTCAATGTAAGTTACAAAATTCTTCCAGGCTATAACACGGGGATGTAGAGTTATTTCTCTGGCTGGTGACTCTAAAACAAGGGGACATAATCCTAGGATTAGGGGTGGGTCATTTAAGACTGAGATGAGGAGGAATTCCTTCACCCAGAGTTGGGGAATCTTTGCAATCTTCTTTGGAATGGGCTATTGAGTGTGCTCAAGACAGAAACAGATAGATTCCTGGAGAGTATGGGGTTAATGCGGGAAAGTGGTATTGGTGTAGATGACCAGCCATGATCCATTTGAAAGGTGGAGCAGGTTGGATGGGCTGAATGGCCTACTCCTGTTCCTATGTTCAACCCCAGGACCTTCTGACCCAGGGTGAGAGTTTTACCCACTGAGCCAGACTGACAGGCTCTGCGAGATTTCCCCCTTGGTCTATGTTGGGTTGATACTTTCCATGTCCTCCAACCACTCCTGTAGATTGCAGGCCTGCCCTACATAAACCTTGCATTCGGGGACAGGTTATTGGTGAGGCTGGAAGGGCAGAGTGGGCGAGAGCAAGAAACCAACCAACCAATTCCCAGCATGAAACCGGGGAGGTTTCAACCACTGACCCACCTGAATAAACCTCCTGACCAAACTCAGGAGGCGATCAAAGGAACGTTGACAGGCTGAGTGAGTGGACAAAATGGTGACGGATCGTATTCAATGTGGTGACCTGAGGAAGGGGGGTCAGAATAGTTCTGAAGTGACACAAAGCTGAGAACTGGAGATGAACAGAGATTTGGAAGATCAGCGACAGAACTCACAAAGTTTCTGGACAGGTACAACCACCGGTTAAAAAACAAACAGCCTTGATTCCGAGAGCAGAGAAGCTCAGGCAGAGGGAGTGACGGTGTTACTGAGCTCTGCTCACACCAGACTGTGGAGTAAGTCTGCATTTCTGGACAGCACAACTCAGGGAGCAGATATTGGTCTTGGAGGGGACACAGTGTAGATTCAGCAGAATGATCACAGGGTTTAAAGGGTTAAATTATAAGGAGCAGTTGCAGAGACCAGGCCGGTATTCCCCTGAGTTTCAGAGATTAGGGGGATGTTCTCATTGAGGTGTTTGCGATAATTAAAGGAGTGAATCGGGTGGACAGAGAGAATCTGTTTCCTCTGGTGGGAGGAGTCCTGAACATGGGGGGCAGAAGCTTAAAATTCAAGCCAGGCCGTGATGTCAGGAAGCATTTCTTCACACAATGGGGAAGTGTAGATCAGCCTTAAGATGATGGAATAGTGGGATAGTCTGGAGGGGCTGAATGGTTGATATCCATGTTTCAACCTCCCAAATATCCCAGATCCATTTCCAAAGTAAAGTTAGCGAATGTCACTCCAATATTCAGAAAGGAAGGGAGAGAGAAAACAGGGAATTATAGACCAGTAAGCTTAACATTGGTAGTGGGGAAAATTCTCAAATCCAATAGAAATAGAAACCCTACAGTGCAGAAGGAGGCCATTCGGCCCATCGAGTCTGCACCGACCACAATCCCACCCAGGCCCTACCCCCACATATTTACCCGCTAATCCCACTAACCTACGCATCACAGGACTCTAAGGGGCAATTTTTAACCTGGCCAATCAACCTAACCCGCACATCTTTGGACTGTGGGAGGAAATGGGAGCACCCGGAGGAAACCCACGCAGACACGAGGAGAAAGTGCAAACTCCACACAGACAGTGACCCGAGCCGGGAATCGAACCCAGGACCCTGGAGCTGTGAAGCAGCAGTGCTAACCACTGTGCTACCGTGCCGTTATTAAGGACTTTATAGCGGAGCATTTAGAAAGCAGTGGCAGGATCAGACAGAGTCAGCATGGATTTATGAAGAGGAAATCATGTTTGACAAATCTGTTGGAATTCTTTGAAGATGTAACTAGTAGAATTGACAAGGGGGAGCCAGTCGATGTGGTATATTTGTACCTTCAGAAAGTGTTTGACAAAGTCCCTCGCAAGAGATTATCGTGCAAGATTAAAGCGCATGAGATTGGGGGAAGTGTATTGAGATGGATAGAAAACTGGTTGGCAGAGAGGAAACAAAGAGTAGGAATTAATGGGTGCTTTTCAAATTGGCAGGCAGTAACTAGTGGGGTGCCACAGGGATCGGTGCTGGGACCCCAGCTATTCACAATATATATTAATGATTTAGATGAGGGAACAAAATGAACATCTCAAAGTTTGCAGATGATACCAAGTTGGGTGGGAGGGTGAACTGTGACGAGGATGCAGAGATCCTTCAGCATGATCTGGACAGGTTGGGTGAGTGGGCTAATCAATGGCAGATGCAGTATAATTTGGATAAATGTGAGGTTATTCACTTTGGAAGCAAAAACAAGGCGGCAGATTACTACCTGAATGGGTGTAAATTGGGAGAGGGGAGTGTGCAGCGGGACCTGGGTGTCCTTGTGCACCAGTCGCTGAAGGTAAGCATGCAGGTGCAGCAGGCGGTAAAGAAGGCAAATGGTATGTTGGCCTTCATTGCGAGAGGTTTCGAGTACAGGAGCAGGGATGTGTTGTTGCAATTATGATGTGGAGATGCCGGCGTTGGACTGGGGTAAACACAGTAAGAAGTCTCACAACACCAGGTTAAAGTCCAACAGGTTTATTTGGTAGCACAAGCTTTCGGAGTCTCGCTCCTTCATCAGGTGAGTGAGGACTTGTGTTCACAAACAGGGCATATATAGACACAAACTAAATTTACAAGATAATGGTTGGAATGTGAGTCTTTACAGATAATCAAGTCTTAAAGGTACAGGCAATGTGAGTGAAGAAAGGGTTAAGCACAGGTTAAAGAGACGTGTATTGTCTCTAGCCAGGACAGTTAATGAGATTTTGCAAGCCCAGGCAAGTCATGGGGGTTACAGATAGTGTGACATGAACCCAAGATCCTGGTTGAGGCCATCCTCATGTGTGCGGAACTTGGCTATCAGTTTCTGCTCAGCGATTCTGCGTTGTCGTGTGTTGTGAAGGCCACCTTGGAGAACGCTTACCCGAAGCTCAGAGGCTGAATGCCTGTGACTGCTGAAGTGTTCCCCAACAGGAAGAGAACAGTCTTGCCTGGTGATTGTCGAGCGGTGTTCATTCATCCGTTGTCGTAGCGTCTGTATGGTTTCCCCAATGTACCATGCCTCGGGACATCCTTTCCTGCAGCGTATCAGGTCGACAACATTGGCCGAGTTGCAAGTGTATGTACCGTGTATCTGGTGGATGGTGTTCTCACGTGAGATGATGACATCCGTGTCATCTGAAGGTACACAAGGCCAACACATCCTGTGTCACTGATAGCCAAGTTCCACACACATGAGGACGGCCTCAACCAGGATCTTGGGTTCATGTCACACTGTCTGTAACCCCCATGACTTGCCTGGGCTTGCAAAATCTCACTAACTGTCCTGGCTGGAGACAATACACATCTCTTTAACCTGTGCTTAACCCTCTCTCCACTCACATTGTCTGTACCTTTAAGACCTGATTACCTGTAAAGGCTCGCATTCCAACCATTATCTTGTAAATTGAGTTTGTGTCTGTATATGCCCTGTTTGTGAACACAAGTCCTCACTCACCTGATGAAGGAGCGAGACTCCGAAAGCTTGTGCTACCAAATAAACCTGTTGTTCTTTAACCTGGTGTTGTGAGACTTCTTACTGTTGTTGCAATTATACAGGGCCTTGGTGAGGCCACACCGAGTGTATTGTGTGCTGTTTTGGTCTCCTTTTCTGAGGAAGGATGTTCTTGCTCTCGAGGGAACGCAGCGAAGGTTTATCAGGCTGATTCCGGGGATGGTGGGACTGATATACGAGGAGAGATTGACCAGGTTAGGACTGTTTTCGCTGGAGTTCAGACGAATGAGGTAGGGGGAGCTCAGAGTTATAAAATTCTAACAGGACCAGACAGGGTAGATGCAGGGAGGATGTTCCTGATGGTGGGGGAGTCCAGAACCAGGGGTCACAGTCTGAGGTTGAGGGTAGGCCATTTAGGACGGAGGTGAGGAGACATTTCTTCACTCAAAGAGCGCTGAGCCTGTGGAATTCATTACCACAGGAAGTAGTTGATGCCAAAACATTGAATGTATTCAAGAGGCGGCTGGATATAGCACTTGGGGCGAATGGGATCAAAGGTTATGGGGAGAAAGCAGGATTAGGCTATTGAGTTGGATGATCAGCCATGATCGTGATGAATGGTGGAGCAGGCTCGAAGGGCCGAATGGCCTCCTCCTGCTCCTATCTTCTATGTTTCTATGTTTCTATGTATCTGTGTAAAGTGACTTCCCAGCTGTTGCTGGAATGGGTTTTAACGATATTCTTCAAGAGTTCATTAGTTTTATGAGTGTTTTTAAAGGAAGGAATTTGACAGGCAAACTGTCCCCCCACCCCCTCATCCATAGCTCAAAATCCTCTCTCTCTGACTCCAGCCAAAGGGCCTCCAGTTCCAAATGTGTCTTCCTGGAGTTTCGGCATCATTCCAGGGAATCAGTACGGAAAAGCAAATGTGTTCTCAAGATGGAGAGTGGTGGAGAGGGGAGGGGGAATCAGACGCCTGCGATTTCTGTCGTTACTCTGCCCCCAGTGACAAGCGGGTTCCATTAGGGTAACACACACATTGTCATTCTCCAAAACTGCATCAAATCACAGAAACACCCGACCTGTTTCCATCATAACACATTCCACCTTCTCATCACGCTCTGTGTGAAGCAGCCTCTGCTTTCATAAGGATCAGGGCTTGGGCCATTCCATCCCTCGAGGCTTTCCCTCAAGGCCATCAGATGGTTCATGTCCTCATGACCTCATATCCTTCGATACAGGTGCCAAATCCTTCAGTCAACCATTGACCAGAAATTCAACTGGACTCACCACATAAAGACAGTGGCTACAAGAGCAGGTCAGAGACTAAGAATACTGCGAGTAACTCACCTCCTGACACCCCAAAGCCTGTCCACCATCTACAAGGCACAACTCAGGAGTGTGATGGAATACTCCCCACTTGCCTGGGTGGGTGCAGCTCCAACAACACTCAAGAAGCTCAACACCATCCAGGACAAAGCAACCCGCTTGGCTGGCACCACATCTACAAACATCCACTCCCCCCACCCCCAACGCTCAGTAGCAGCAGTGTGTACTATCTACAAGGTGCATTGCAGCAATTCACCAAAGATCCTTAGACAGCACCTTCCAAACCCACCAGCACTTCCATCTAGAAGGACAAGGGCAGCAGATACATGGGAACACCACCACCTGCAAGTTCCCCTCCAAGCCACTCACCATCCTGACTTGGAAATATATCGCCATTCCTTCGCAGTCGCTGGGTCAAAATCCTGGAATTCTCTCCCTAACAGCATTGTGGGTCAACCCACAGCAGATGGACTGTGGCACTTCAAGAAGGCAGCTCACCACCACCTTCTCAAGGGCAACTAGAGATGGGCAATAAATGCTGGCCAGCCAGCGACGCCCATGTCCAAGAAAATAGGTCAGCAGAATTAGTTCAGCTCATTATTGTTGGTTCTGATTCAGACTGGATGCTTCAGTCACCATCAATCACTGGCTCTGTGCATCATCCAGCTCTTCCTCGATCTCCCTCAGCATCCTGCTCCTAACTCAATAATGAATGATGCTGTAACTGTTTCAATTCTCTAAACGGGCCCAGCTGCTGAGAGTTTGGATTTGCTGTCGAAATGTGAACCCATTGTTCCCAACATATCGATCTTGACCCTTTCTCTCTCAGTCCCTCAGATTATATCTCCTCCCTTCAACATCTGGAATACCACTGGAGAAGATGTCATTTTTGGGTGTGAGATCTTTGCTTATCCAATGGCGGCCATCGAATGGCGCAAAGATGGGGTGGAAACATTCCTGCCGGGTGATGACCCTCACATCTCTGTCCAGGTACCTACCTCACTGACAGAGAATTGTAGACACTTCAAACTGCCACAGGCAATTCCAGACATTCCCTAACAGTCAATACTTAACAACATGAGAATCAGACAATGATTGGGTGAGGGATGGATATTATAAATTGCTGGATGTAAACTTGGATTTAAGGTTTTCCAAAGACATTCCTCTTTTTCAGTCTCCAGTATAACCAACCCTAAACACACACTCCCATCAGGGATTCTCTGTCTGTCTCAGCCTTGAACATACTTAATGACCCGGCTTCTACAGCCCTTTGTGATAAAGAATTCCACAGATTCACTCCCCTCTGAGAGAAGAAATCTCTCCCCATCTCCGTCTGAAATGGGTGACCCCCTCACTCTGAAATTGTGCCCTCTGGTCCCAGACTCTCCCACAAAGGGAAACAACCTCTCAGCATCGACTCTGTCAAGCCCCCCGAGAATCCGATATGTCTCAATAAGGTCATCTCTCATCCTTCTAAACTCCAGTGAGTACAGACCCAACCTACTCAACCATGAGAAAACCCCTCCCTATCCGGGATCAACCTCATGAAGCTTCTCTGGACTGCCTCCAATGCCAATACATGTTTCCTTAGATAATGCGACCAAAATTGTTCACAGTATTCCAGGTGTGGTCTAATTAATTGCATAGTTTTAATAAGTCTTCCTTATTTTTATACTCCATTTCTTTTGAAATAAATACGAACATTCCATGTCCCTTCCCTATTATCTGCTAAACTCACATGCCAGATTTTTGTGATTTATGCATGAGGATCTCCAATCCCTCTGTGCTGCAGCTTTCTGCAGTCTTTCTCCATTGAAATAATATTCAGCTCCTTTATTCTTCCTACCAAAGTGCAGAACTTCACATTTTCCTACATTATATTCCATCTGCTAACTTCTTGCCCACTCACCTAACCTGTCTATATCCCTCTGTAGACCCTGTGTGTCATCCTCACCAACTGCTTTCTTAGCTATTTTTGTGACATCCACAAACTTGGCAATAGTACATTCACTTTCCTCGCCCAAGTCATTAATATATGTTATAAATAATTGTGTCCTCCAGCACTGATCCCTGAGGCACTCCACTAGTTACAGGTTGCCACCCTGAAAATGCCCCTCTTATCAAAGTTCTCAGTTAGCCAATCCTCTATCTGTGTTAATATACTACCCCCAACAACATGGGCTCTTATCTTACTGAATAGCCACATACACAGCATAGTCCTCACGTACACAGCATAGTCCTCACGTACACAGCATAGTCCTCACGTACACAGCATAGTCCTCACGTACACAGCATAGTCCTCACGTACACAGCATAGTCCTCACGTACACAGCATAGTCCTCACGTACACAGCATAGTCCTCACGTACACAGCATAGTCCTCACGTACACAGCATAGTCCTCACGTACACAGCTTGGTCCTCACGTACGTACCGTTGTCTTCAGGTACACTCTGTTGTGCTGCGAACTCTAACTCTCTGGGATCATTTTATTGGCAGTTTCGAGGAGGACCGTTTAAATACGAAGTGACTGGCTGGCTCCAGATCCAGGAAATTCGCAGCACGGATTCCGGAGTGTACCATTGCTGCGCTCGGAACAAGCTGGGAGAGGTGTCAGCAGCAGCCAACCTGACAGTCATCTCGCCAGGTAAGAGAGAGTGGAATTGACCAACAATTGGGGTCAGCACGGTGGCACAGTGGTTAGCACTGCTACCTCATAGTGCCAGGGACCCGGGGCAGCACGGTGGCACAGTGGTTAGCACTGCTACCTCATAGCGCCAGGGACCCGGGGCAGCACGGTGGCACAGTGGTTAGCACTGCTACCTCATAGCGCCAGGGACCCGGGGCAGCACGGTGGCACAGTGGTTAGCACTGCTGCCTCACAGCGCCAGGGACCCGGGGCAGCACGGTGACACAGTGGTTAGCACTGCTACCTCATAGTGCCAGGGACCCGGGGCAGCACGGTGACACAGTGGTTAGTGCTGCTGTCTCATAGTGCCAGGGACCCGGGGCAGCACGGTGACACAGTGGTTAGCGCTGCTGTCTCATAGTGCCAGGGACCCGGGGCAGCACGGTGGCACAGTGGTTAGCGCTGCTGCCTCACAGCGCCAGGGACCCGGGGCAGCACGGTGACACAGTGGGTTAGTGCTGCTGACTCACAGTGCCAGGGACCCGGGGCAGCACGGTGGCACAGTGGTTAGCACTGCTACCTCATAGTGCCAGGGACCCGGGGCAGCACGGTGACACAGTGGTTAGTGCTGCTGTCTCACAGTGCCAGGGACCCGGGGCAGCACGGTGGCACAGTGGTTAGCACTGCTACCTCATAGTGCCAGGGACCCGGGGCAGCACGGTGACACAGTGGGTTAGTGCTGCTGTCTCACAGTGCCAGGGACCCGGGGCAGCACGGTGGCACAGTGGGTTAGTGCTGCTGTCTCACAGTGCCAGGGACCCGGGGCAGCACGGTGGCACAGTGGTTAGCACTGCTACCTCATAGTGCCAGGGACCCGGGGCAGCACGGTGACACAGTGGTTAGTGCTGCTGTCTCACAGTGCCAGGGACCCGGGGCAGCACGGTGGCACAGTGGTTAGCACTGCTACCTCATAGTGCCAGGGACCCGGGGCAGCACGGTGACACAGTGGGTTAGTGCTGCTGTCTCACAGTGCCAGGGACCCGGGTCAGCACGGTGACACAGTGGTTAGTGCTGCTACCTCATAGTGCCAGGGACCCGGGGCAGCACGGTGGCACAGTGGTTAGTGCTGCTGTCTCACAGTGCCAGGGACCCGGGGCAGCACGGTGACACAGTGGGTTAGTGCTGCTGTCTCACAGTGCCAGGGACCCGGGTCAGCACGGTGACACAGTGGTTAGTGCTGCTACCTCATAGTGCCAGGGACCCGGGGCAGCACGGTGGCACAGTGGTTAGTGCTGCTGTCTCACAGTGCCAGGGACCCGGGGCAGCACGGTGGCACAGTGGTTAGTGCTGCTGTCTCACAGCACCAGGGACCCGGGGTGGTACAGTGGTTAGCACTGCTGCTTCACAGCGCCAGGGACCCGGGGTGGCACAGTGGTACAGTGGTTAGCACTGCTGCCTCACAGTGCCAGGGACCCGGATTCGATTCCCGGCTCGGGTCACTATCTGTGTGGAGTTTGCACATTCTCCCCGTGTCTGCGTGGGTTTCCTCCGGGTGCTCCAGTTTCCTCCCACAGTCCAAAAGACGTGCTGGTTTGGGTGCATTGACGCAAACAGGCGCCGGAGTGTGGCGACTAGGGGATTTTCACAGTAACTTCATTGCAGTGTTAATGTAAGCCGACTTGTGACACTAATAAATAAACTTTAACTTTAACAACAGTGAGTAGATTGTGGCGAATGGAGAATTGGATCCGACTCCCTGCTACACCATCACAGAATGATTCAACCTAGCCAGAGGCCATTCGGCCCATCATATCTGGGCCAGATCTCTTACATCTGTTAGGGCAGTGGGGGCAGATTCAGTAATAACTTTCAGAGGGGACTGAGCTAAGTCCATGAAGGGCGATAGGGAAAGCACAGAGGCAATAGGATTAATTTGAGGCTCTTTCACAAACATAAATGCCGGTTTTACAACCTCGCTCGGGCAAGGCTCATAAAATCCCGCCCGAGGCCAACAGAGAATTCTGGAAATCTCACCCGCCCCATGCCGGTAAAATTCCAGCCAAGAACTAGCTTTCTGTGCTGCCTGACGAGTGAGTGGGAATGGAGGGATACAAAAGAATGGTCTAGTTTGGACCAGGGGGCGGCGCGGGCTTGGAGGGCCGAAGGGCCTGTTCCTGTGCTGTATTGTTCTTTGTTCTTTGCGTCACCTTTGCGGCACGGTAGCACAGTGGTTAGCACTGCTGCTTCACAGCTCCAGGGTCCCGGGTTCGATTCCCGGCTCGGGTCACTGTCTGTGTGGAGTTTGCACATTCTCCTCGTGTCTGCGTGAGTTTCCTCCGGGTGCTCCGGTTTCCTCCCACAGTCCAAAGATGTGCGGGTTAGGTTGATTGGCCAGGTTAAAAATTGCCCCTTAGAGTCCTGGGGTGCGTAGGTTAGAGGGATTAGTGGGTAAATATGTGGGGGTAGGGCCTGGGTGGGATTGTGGTCAGTGCAGACTCGATGGGCCGAATGGCCTCCTTCTGCACTGTAGGGTTTCTATGATTTCTATGATATTGGAAGCAGGGAGTTGCTGCCCTCTCTCTAACCCAGGGGCAGTCAATGAAGTATAGAATCTATACTGCCACCTGGATCAAATATCCATAATTCGAGGGACCTTTACACTGTTCAGTTTAGTAATGATACTCACTTCACCCTCTCCTTATTGACATGGGGACAGGAGGAGGCCATTCAGCCCCTCTTCTACCATTCAGTCAAGATCCTGCCTGATCTTTATTTCAATCCCGTTTATCCAGCTTCGCTCCATATTCCTCGATCTCCTCTCCCAATAAAATTCCTTTGGTCCCAGTCCTGAGCAATCCAATTGGCCTCCAATGTCCACAGGTTTCAGTGTGTGAGAGGGTTCCAGATTTCCACTGAACCTTCATCTCAGAAAAAAGCTCCATAACCAACCTGGGGGACACTGATCAGAGCTCATCAAACCATGGGTGGACTGTTCCTGGTGGGGGTGGGGTGCGGGGGAAAGAGGGGTGTGGGGGTGGTGTGAGAGGGGTGGGGCTGATGTGGGAGGGGTGGGAATAGTGTCTTGGGAAGATTGTAGGAGCCATGTCAGATTGGCTGTGTGCCCCATCACTGGGAAATGTTACTGATGGTGGATTGGAATTGTCTGCCCAAACTCGGCAGCGGGACAGTTTCCAGATGTTTAGGCTCCACTAACGGCCAATTACATCTAATTGTTGGGGGCCTCCCATTGGCAACACAGGGTGTGGGGAAAAGCAGCACTTCGAGCAGAACAATATCCCCAGCACTGCTCCCCCGGCACACACCCCCTCACACCCCCTCACACCCCCTCACACCTCCTCACACCTCCCCCCGGCTCACACCCCCTCACACCCCCTCACACCCCCTCACACCCCACCACACCCCCTCACACCCCCTCACACCTCCCCCCGGCACACACCCCCTCACACCCCCTCACACCCCCTCACACCTCCCCCCGGCTCACACCCCCTCACACCCCCTCACACCCCCTCACACCCCACCACACCCCCTCACACCCCCTCACACCCCCTCACACCCCACCACACCCCCTCACACCCCCTCACACCCCCTCACACCTCCCCCCGGCACACACCCCCTCACACCCCCTCACACCCCCTCACACCCCACCACACCCCCTCACACCCCCTCACACCTCCCCCTGGCACACACCCCCTCACACCCCCTCACACCCCCTCACACCCCCTCACACCTCCCCCCGGCACACACCCCCTCACACCCCCTCACACCCCCTCACACCCCCTCACACCCCCTCACACCCCCTCACAGCTCCCCCCGGCACACACCCCCTCACACCCCCTCACACCCCCTCACACCCCCTCACACCCCCTCACACCTCCCCCCGGCACACACCCCCTCACACCCCCTCACACCTCCCCCCGCACACACCCCCTCACACCCCCTCACACCCCCTCACAGCTCCCCCCGGCACACACCCCCCCACAACCCCCCACACCCCCTCACACACCCTCACACCCCCTCACAACCCCTCACAACCCTCACAACCCCTCACACCCCCTCACACCCCCTCACAGCTCCCCCGTCACACCCCCTCACACCCCCTCACACCCCCTCACAACCCCTCACACCCCCTCACACCCCCTCACACCCCCTCACACCCCCTCACAGCTCCCCCCGGCACACACCCCCTCACACCCCCTCACACCCCCTCACACCCCCTTACACCCCCTCACAATCCCTCACACCCCCTCACAACCCCTCACACCCCGTCACACCCCCTCACACCCCCTCACAGCTCCCCCCGGCACACACCCCCTCACACCCCCCCACACCCCGTCACACCCCCTCACACCCCCTCACAGCTCCCCCCGGCACACACCCCCTCACACCCCCTCACACTCCCTCACAACCCCTCACACCCCCTCACAACCCCTCACACCCCGTCACACCCCCTCACACCCCCTCACAGCTCCCCCCGGCACACACCCTCTCACACCCCCTCACACCCCGTCACACCCCCTCACACCCCCTCACAGCTCCCCCCGGCACACACACCCTCACAGCTCCCCCGGCACACACCCCCTCACACCCCCTCACACCCCCTCACACCCCGTCACACCCCCTCACACCCCCTCACACACCCTCACACACCCTCACAGCTCCCCCCGGCACACACCCCCTCACACCCCCTCACACCCCCTCACAGCTCCCCCCGGCACACACCCCCCTCACAGCTCCCCCCGGCACACACCCCCTCACAGCTCCCCCCGGCACACACCCCCTCACAGCTCCCCCCGGCACACACCCCCTCACACCCCCTCACACCCCCTCACAGCTCCCCCCGGCACACACCCCCTCACAGCTCCCCCGGCACACACCCCCTCACACCCCCTCACACCCCCTCACACCCCGTCACACCCCCTCACACACCCTCACAGCTCCCCCCGGCACAGACCCCCTCACACCCCCTCACACCCCCTCACACCCCCTCACAGCTCCCCCCGGCACACACTCCCTCACACCCCCTCACACCCCCTCACACCCCCTCACAGCTCCCCCCGGCACACACCCCCCTCACAGCTCCCCCCGGCACACACCCCCCTCACAGCTCCCCCGGCACACAGCCCCTCACACCCCCTCACACCCCGTCACACCCCCTCACACCCCCTCACACCCCCTCACACCCCCTCCCACCCCGTCACAACCCCTCACACCACCTCACACCCCCTCACACCACCTCCCACCCCGTCACACCCCCTCACACCCCGTCACACCCCCGTCACACCCCGTCACACCCCCTCACACCCCGTCACACTCCCTCACACTCCCTCACACCCCGTCACACTCCCTCACTCCCCCTCACACCCCCTCACACCCCGTCACACCCCCTCACACCCCCTCACAGCTCCTCCGGCTCACACCCCCTCACACCCCCCCCCACACCCCTCACACCCCCTCACCCACCGGGGGCCACGAGGCTCCAGCTTGGCTCCAGATTGGCCACAACCCGGTGATGCAGTTGAGCTTCCTGCCTCTGATTGGACCCAGTAAGAGTTTTAACAACAAATACCAAATAAACCTGTTGGACTTTAACCTGGTGTTGTTAAACTCTTACTGTGTTCACCCCAGTCCAACGCCGGCATCTCCACATTCTGATTGGACCAACAGTGACCCCGAGGGCAGTGACCTGATTGGCTGCTGTCTGTAGAGTTCCTGATGAGGTTCTATAGGCGAGCCGCTTCGCCTCCTGCTGGTAATCTCACAGCACTACCATCCAGACACCCAGAGGACACAGGTTCAAATCCCACCACAGCAACTGGTGAAATTTAAATACAGGGCGGCACGGTAGCACAGTGGTTAACACTGTTGCTTCACAGCTCCAGGGACCTGGGTTCGATTCCGGCTCGGGTCACTGTCTGTGCGGAGTTTGCACATTCTCCTCGTGTCTGCGTGGGTTTCCTCCGGGTGCTCCGGTTTCCTCCCACAGTCCAAAGATGTGCGGGTTAGGTTGACTGGCCAAGCTAAATTGCCCCTTAGTGTCGCGGGATGTGTAGATTAGAGGGATTAGCGGGTAAATATGTAGGGATACGGGGATAGGACCTGGGTGGGATTGTTGTCGGTGCAGACTCGATGGGCCGAATGGCCTCTTTCTGCACTGTAGGGTTTCTATTCTATTCTTCTATAACTCATAAACCTGAAATTATAAAGCTAGTCTGAGTAATGGTGACCATGAAACTATCAGCAATTGTTGTAAAAAAAACCCATCTGGTTCACTAATGCCCTTTAGGGAAGGAAATCTGCCGTCCTTACCCAGTCTGGCCTACATGTGACTCCAGAGCCACAGCAATGTGGTTGACTCTGAAATGCCTCTGAACAAGCCACCGAGTGCAAGGACAACAGGTAAAGTCGCCATCGTTCCAGATGATCACAGGTTAGTCTCCCCTCTGAGAGGGAGAGCTGACAGGCAGTGATTTAACCTGAGGATCACCACACCTCGGGCAAGGGGCAAGGTCGAGAAGGTGGGGCCCATCATGAGTAACCTCAGCCAGTACAGGAATTGAACCCACGATGTTAGCATCGTTCCGCATCACCAACCGGCCATTCAGACAACTGAGCTAGCTGACCCCTCCAACAAATGCTGACCGAGCCAGCAACACCCACATCCCTGAGAGAACAGAAGCTGCTGAGCCATCAGCCTGATCAATAAAGTTCCTCGTACCTTTGTATCTCTCCCCTCTCACCTTAAACCTATGCCCTCTCGTTTTAGACTCCCCTACCTTTGGGAAAAGATATTGGCTATCTCGCTGATCTGTGCCCCTCATTATTTTATAGACCTCTATAAGATCACCCCTCAGACTCCTACACTCCAGAGAAAAAAGTCCTAGTCTATTCAGCCTTTCTCTCTCTACAGATCTGTCTGACCCGCTGAGTATTTCCAGCATCTTCTGTTTTTAGTTGAGGTTTGCGGGCGGTAATTTCTATTTTATAATACTCTCGTTGTTTCTGTCTTTCAGACCAGGCGGGTAAGTTGGAGACACCGTGGAGAGAGTCTCAGCCTTTAGTCGAGGAATACTCTGATGACTATTACTGAGAACCGGATAAACACCAGGTGTGGAGTAACCAGCGCATCGAGGGATAGCGCAGCCCCAGCAGGGTGCGGCAATGAATCCGACTCAAATGTGATAGAATCCACCAGATAATGATTGTATCACACTTGCACCCTCTCTCTCTCTGTTAGTCCAGTCACACACCTGGTTTTGTAATGGTTTCTTCAGCTAACGAGTTAAATGCGTTGAATCAGATGTTGCCAGCTGGTTGACCCTTTCACATCAGCTGTTTTTTACGTATCCAATGTTGAGTGTGAGACTGAGTTAGGAGCTACGTCCTGTACACATTGAGATAGGTCTCACTGAAAGATCTCCCTGAATCCCCCCCCCCCCCCATCTCTCCACAAAAACTAACTCTCTCAATTATTTTTATGGAACCCTTTTGTTCTGATTGGATAATAACTGATACTTTAATTAAAGGATTGTTCTTTCATTTCCCTGAGTCCTATTTTGTTCCTCTCGACATGAGAAACTGATTTAACATTTATCCTGCAGCTGAACTTTGCCAGCATTTATTGCCCATCCCTAATTGCCCACTGAGAAGGTGGGGGTGAGCTGCTGCTTTCTTGAACCGTTGCCGTGCCTGAGGTGTAGGTACACCCACAGTGCTGTTAGGGAGGGAGTTCCAGGATTTTGACCCAGCGACAGTGAAGGAATGACCGATATATTTCCAAGTCAGGATGGTGAGTGACTCGGAGGGAACCTCCAGGTGGTGGTGTGTCTTTCCAGGTTGTATCGGTGGCACTTGCTGTTCCTTGCACTCAGGATGTAAGATTTTTCCAATTCCTCCTCAATAACAAGCCTCATTCTGATGCCAACACATGAAAACTGTCTCTCCAAGTGTCAAATGTTTATCATTTTCTTTGCTGTTTCTTTCCCTCATCATATCTTCAGATAGCCGAGACTCTCTCTGGCTTTCTGTCTCACACACCCCTCAGGTATCCGTTGGCCCTTCCTGATATATGAAGGTCGTTGTGATATGTATCAAGTGAGAGGCTGATGCTAGCACACTGAACACTTTGGGTGGCATGGTGGCACAGTGGTTAGCGCTGCTGCCTCACTGTGCCAGGGACCCAGGTTGGATTCCCAGCTCGGGTCACTGTCTGTGTGGAGTTTGCACATTCTCCCCGTGTCTGCGTGGGTTTCCTCCGGGTGCTCCAGTTTCCTCCCACACTCCAAAGATGTGCGGGTTAGGTGGATTGGCCACGCTAAATTGCCCCTTAGTGTCAGGGGGACTAGCAGGGTAAATACGTGGGATTATGGGCATAGGGCCTGGGTGGGATTGTTGTCAGTTCAGGCTCAATGGGCCGAAAGGCCTCCTTCTGCGCTGTGGGGATTCTATGTTAGAGTCATAGAGTCACAGAGGTTTACAGCATGGAAACAAGTCCAAACTCGTCCATGCCGCCCTTTTTTTTTAAACCCCTAAGCTATTCCCAATTGCCCACATTTGGCCCATATCCCTCTATACCCATCGTACCCAAGTAACTGTCTAAATGCTTTTTAAAAGACAAAATTGTACCCGCCTCTGGCAGCTTGTTCCAGACACTCACCACCCTCTGTGTGAAAGAATTGCCCCTCTGGTCACGTTTGTATCTCTCCCCTCTCACCTTAAACCTATGTCCTCTAGTTTTAGACTCCCCTACCTTTGGGAAAAGATATTGGCTATCTCGCTGATCTGTGCCCCTCATTATTTTATAGACCTCTATAAGATCACCCCTCAGACTCCTACACTCCAGAGAAAAAAGTCCTAGTCTATCCAGCCTCTCCTTATAACTCAATCCATCAAGTCCCGGTAGCATCCTAGTAAATCTTTTCTGTACTCTTTCCAGTTTAATAATATCCTTTCTATAATAGGGTGACCAGAACTGTACACAATATTCCAAGTGTGGCCTTACCAATGTTTTGTACAACTTCAACAAGACGTCCCAACTCCTGTATTCAATGTTCTGACCGATGAAACCAAGCATGCCGAATGCCTTCTTCACCACTCTATCCACCTGTGACTCCACTTTCAAGGAGCTATGAACATGTACCCCGAGATCTCTTTGTTCTGTAACTCGCCCCAACGCCCTACCAGTAACTGAGTAAAAGAACAAAATTCGGTTCCTTCTTTCACTTTGAACGGCAGAGGTGTGAAGAGTGTTGGGGAAAAGGCAGAAAGTGGGGTTCAGGCCACACTTAGTTCAGCCATGATCTTATTGATTGGTGGAACAGGTTTGAAGGACCCAATCCTATTTCTTCTGTTTTTCCAGCTCTCAGCAGCAAGGTCCATGCAGCGATTCAGAGCAGGAAGCAAACAGGTTAAAGCAATCAGTTTGAATCAAACAAGTCCTGAATAACTGCCGCCCTCATTGCATTATTCCAGGGTGTCGTGTTGCTTCTGCTTTGATTCTCATTGTCAGAAATTTCTATCCAAGACATAACACTTGGATGCGGAATCCTGCTTCTAACCCAGCGCTCAAACCCAGCCTCCCATTCCCAATAATCAGTGCATTCCAGACCCCTCACAACACTCTCAAACACTGCGGCACGGGGGCAAAGGTTAATCCTTTCACATTAACACTTTGGGAGAAATTGCAACTCTTCTCACATTTTGGTGAAGTCGGTTCGGTGCAGTCTGAGAAACAATGCAAGGGAGGGAGAGAATGTGAGAGAGAAGGGAAAGAAAGAGAGGAACAGAACTCGAGAGTGAGCAAGCAAGCGAGAGAGAGAGAGAGATGGACAGTGAAAGAGAGGCGGGGAGGACAGAAAGAGTTGGAAAAGAGAGACAGAAAATGAACAAAAATCAGACCATCACCAAAATAGAATGAGGGGAAGAGGGAGAGAGCGAGAGAGAGAAAGACAGACAAAGAAAGGAGGGATGGAGAAAGACAGGGTGGGGAAGGAGTGGAATGAAAGAAAGAGGATTGAAAAGGAAGCGGAGAGAGAGAGAGGGAGGGAGGGAGGGAGCGGGAGAGAGGGAGGAAAAGAGAGGGAGGGAGGGAGAGAGAGAGAGGGAGAGAGAGAGAGAGGGAGAGAGAGAGAGGGTGAGATGGAGGGAGAGAGAGAAAGGGAGAGAGAGAGGGAGAGAGGGTGTAAGAGAGGGAGAGAGAGGGAGGGAGACAGGGAGGAAGAGAGAGGAAGAGCAGGGGCCCGGAGAGAGGGTGGAAGGGAGGGAGAGAGGGGGTGAGAGAGGGGGAGAGAGAAGAGAGGATGAGGGTGATAGTGGGAGAGAGGAGGAGTGGGAGGGAGAGGGGGAGAGAGAAGAGAGGGTGAGGGTGAGAGTGGGAGAGAGGACGAGAGGGAGGGGGAGAGAGGAGGAGAGGGACGGGGAGAGAGAGGGGGTGAGAGAGGGGGAGAGAGAACAGTGGATGAGGGTGAGAGTGGGAGAGAGGAGGAGAGGGAGGAGGAGAGGGAGGGAGAGAGGGGGAGAGAGAGGAAGGGTAGCTGAGTTATGAAAGCCAAGTGCTTTGCTGTGAATTCCCCTTTCAGATCTGGAGCTGCTGTTTTACGCTGTGTGTTAGACGGCTCTGATCCAGGATGTTTGCAGAGCTGCGGATCCAGACTGCTGACACGGGAGTGGTGAGAGAGGGATCGATTCTCTGGGATGGTCAATATCCGTTTTCCACAACTGGAGGGAGCTGTTTTGTAGAAAATCCATCACAAAATGCTGCAATAGACTCCACATACCTTCATTTGTCAATGAACAGAGAGGCACCATGTGTGCTGTAAGATTCAATAAACTCCGGACTAAATATTAACCAGTAAACACGGAGAACTCACTAAAATAGTGACAACAATCCAATCACCTGGGACAGCAGAGGCAGACCAGGTTCCCCTCTCCGACAAAACATGGGACCTTCGACAATGCGGCACTCCCTCAGTACTGACCCTCTGACAGTGCGGCACTCCCTCAGTACTGACCCTCTGACAGTGCGGCACTCCCTCAGTACTGACCCTCTGACAGTGCGGCACTCCCTCAGCACTGACCCTCTGACAGTGCGGCACTCCCTCAGCACTGACCCTCTGACAGTGCGGCACTCCCTCAGTACTGACCCTCTGACAGTGCGGCACTCCCTCAGTACTGACCCCCTGACAGTGCGGCACTCCCTCAGCACTGACCCTCTGATAGTGCGGCACTCCCTCAGTACTGACCCTCTGACAGTGCGGCACTCCCTCAGCACTGACCCTCTGACAGTGCGGCACTCCCTCAGCACTGACCCTCTGACAGTGCGGCACTCCCTCAGTACTGACCCTCTGACAGTACAGCACTCCCTCAGTACTGACCCCCTGACAGTGCGGCACTCCCTCAGCACTGACCCTCTGACAGTGCGGCACTCCCTCAGTACTGACCCTCTGACAGTGCGGCACTCCCTCAGTACTGACCCTCTGACAGTGCGGCACTCCCTCAGTACTGACCCTCTGACAGTGCGGCACTCCCTCAGTGGTGCTCTGAGATTGTCAATCTGGGTTTTGAACCTGAAATTGTGAAGAAGGGTTGAAGCCATGACCCTTTGACCCTCAGTGACTTCTGCTCCCTCCAATCAACTCCCACCCCCCTCCCGCCCAACTCTCATATACCAGCTGACTGTTTGGTTCACCGTGTGGGGAGGTTACTTGGGATGATTTGATTGAACACGGATCTGCAGCTCTTCCAACAGGTGATCAGAGATTCTGGCAGCTTTCGGCTCTGGGTGTTGCCGGCAGTGCCCTGTACATACCTTAATCCAGACAGCCGTTCCTGGTGAGTGAGGTTTCGATGGACAAGGTACTGAGCTCAACCCTGCCAATATAACACTCAGTGCAGGGTAGGTATGGGCAGCACGGGGGCACCGTGGTTAGCACTGCTGCCTCACAGCACCAGGGACCCGGGCTTGAAGCCCGGCTTGGTTCCCTGTCTGTGTGGTGTTTGCACATTCTCCCCGTGTCTGCGTGGGTTTCCTCCGGGTGCTCCGGTTTCCTCCTGTCCAGAGACGTGCGGGTTAGGTTGATTGGCCATGCTAAATCCTCCCTTAGTGTCAGGGGGACTAGCAGGGTAAATATGTTCGGTTATAGGAATAGGACCTGGTTTAGATTGTTATTGGTGCAGGCTCGATGGGCTGAATGGACTCCTTCTGCACTGTAGGGATTCTGTGATCTATTCTCGGTGTTTGATGGCTGGCACAGGCATGATGGGCCAAAGGGCCTCTTTCTCTGTTATTTTACAACAACAGTCGTGGCCAGACGGCACTGAGCACAACTAATGCCTGTCAGTAACCCCTCACACAGAGCCACATCACACACTGTCCCTGTGCAGCCCACACAGGAGGGACAGGGACAGTGGGTTCTCTCCATTAACATTCCAGCCCCTTCCCCTCACTGTTAGTGACTCGCTCTCCCTCTCAAACTAATGTCAACATCATCAAATCAGCTTTAATTTACAGTAATGAGAGGCTCAAATATAGTCAAGGACAAACTCTGAAGATCTACTCTCTGAAACCATGGAGCTTTCATCATTTTGTCGAGTTTATAAATATTTGATTAAGAGCAGAGCAACGTTTACACTTTGTCCAGCTGGACTTGGAGTCTCCAGTTCTCTGCATTCTCGTTCCTCGGCACTCTTTCACATTACAGAGTGTAATAGACATCCTGACATTACAGAGTGTAATAGATATCCTGACATTACAGAGTATCATAGACACCCTGACATTACAGAGTGTAATAGAGACCCCGACATTACAGAGTATAATAGACATCCTGACATTTCAGTGTGTAATAGACACCCTGACATTACAGAGTGTAATAGATATCCTGACATTACAGAGTATAATAGACATCCTGACATTACAGTGTGTAATAGACACCCTGACATTACAGAGTGCAATAGAGACCCCGACATTACAGAGTGTAATAGACATCCTGACATTACAGAGTGTAATAGACATCCTGACATTACAGAGTGTAATAGGCATCCTGACATTACAGAGTGTAATAGACATCCTGACATTACAGAGTGTAATAGGCATCCTGACATTACAGAGTGTAATAGACATCCTGACACTACAGAGTGTAATAGGCATCCTGACATTACAGAGTGTCATAGGCATCCTGACATTACAGAGTGTCATAGGCATCCTGACATTACAGAGTGTAATAGGCATCCTGACATTACAGAGTGTCATAGGCATCCTGACATTACAGAGTGTAATAGACACCCTGACATTACAGAGTGTAATAGAGACCCCGACATTACAGAGTATAATAGACATCCTGACATTACATAGTGTAATAGGCATCCTGACATTACAGAGTGTAATAGACATCCTGACATTACAGAGTGTAATAGGCATCCTGACATTACAGAGTGTCATAGGCATCCTGACATTACAGTGTGTAATAGACACCCTGACATTACAGAGTGTAATAGGCATCCTGACATTACAGAGTGTAATAGGCATCCTGACATTACAGAGTGTCATAGGCATCCTGACATTACAGTGTGTAATAGACACCCTGACATTACAGAGTGTAATAGATATCCTGACATTACAGAGTGTAACAGACATCCTGACATTGCAGAGTGCAATAAACAGCCTGACATTACAGAGTGCAATAGGCATCCTGACATTACAGAGTGTAACAGACATCCTGACGTTACAGAGTGCAATAAACAGCCTGACATTACAGAGTGCAATAGGCATCCTGACATTACAGAGTGTAATAGGCATCCTGACATTACAGAGTGTAATAGGCATCCTGACATTACATAGTGTAATAGACACCCTGACATTACAGAGTGTAATAGGCATCCTGACATTACATAGTGTAATAGACACCCTGACATTACAGAGTGCAATAGGCACCCTGACATTACAGAGTGTAATAGACACCCTGACATTACAGAGTGTAATAGGCATCCTGACATTACATAGTGTAATAGACACCCTGACATTACAGAGTGTAAACGACACCCTGACATTACAGAGTGTAATAGGCATCCTGAAATTACCAAGTGTAATAGACACCCCGACATTACAGAATGTAATAGACATCCTGATATTACAAAGTGTAATAGACACCCTGACATTACAGAGTGCAATAGGCATCCTGAAATTACCAAGTGTAATAGACACCCCGACATTACAGAATGTAATAGACATCCTGATATTACAAAGTGTAATAGACACCCTGACATTACAGAGTGTAATAGGCATCCTGACATTACAGAGTGTAAACGACACCCTGACATTACAGAGTGTAATAGGCATTCTGAAATTACCAAGTGTAATAGACACCCCGACATTACAGAATGTAATAGACATCCTGATATTACAAAGTGTAATAGACACCCTGACATTACAGAGTGTAATAGACACCCTGACATTACAGAGTGCAATAGGCATCCTGAAATTACCAAGTGTAATAGACACCCCGACATTACAGAGTGTAATAGGCATCCTGACATTACATAGTGTAATAGACACCCTGACATTACAGAGTGTAATAGGCATCCTGACATTACAGAGTGTAATAGACACCCTGACATTACAGAGTGTAATAGGCACCCTGACATTACAGAGTGTAATAGACACCCTGACATTACAGAGTGTAATAGGCATCCTGACATTACAGAGTGTAATAGACACCCTGACATTACAGAGTGTAATAGGCATCCTGACATTACAGAGTGTAAACGACACCCTGACATTACAGAGTGTAATAGGCTATCCTGAAATTACCAAGTGTAATAGACACCCCGACATTACAGAATGTAATAGACATCCTGATATTACAAAGTGTAATAGACACCCTGACATTACAGAGTGCAATAGGCATCCTGAAATTACCAAGTGTAATAGACACCCCGACATTACAGAGTGTAATAGGCATCCTGACATTACAGAGTGTAATAGACACCCTGACATTACAGAGTGCAATAGACATCCTGATATTACAAAGTGTAATAGACACCCTGACATTACAGAGTGTAATAGGCATCCTGACATTACAGAGTGTAATAGACACCCTGACATTACAGAGTGTCATCGACACCCCAACATTACAGAGTGTAATAGACACCCCAATATTACAGAGTGTAATAGAGACCCTGACATTACAGAGTGTAATAGACACCCTGACATTACAGAGTGTAATAGGCATCCTGACATTACAGAGTGTAATAGACACACTGACATTACAGAGTGCAATGGGCACCCTGACATTACAGAGTGTAATAGACACGCTGACATTACAGAGTGAAATGGGCACCCTGACATTACAGAGTGTAATAGACACCCTGACATTACAGAGTGTAATAGACACCCTGACATTACAGAGTGCAATAGGCACCCTGACATTACAGAGAGTAATAGACACCCTGACATTACAGAGTGTAATAGACACCCTGACATTACAGAGTGTAATAGACACCCTGACGTTACAGAGTGTAATAGGCATCCTGACATTACAGAGTGCAATAGGCACCCTGACATTACAGAGTGTAATAGACACCCTGACATTACAGAGTGCAATAGACACCCTGACATTACAGAGTGCAATAGGCACCCTGACATTACAGAGTGTAATAGACACCCTGACATTACAGAGTGTAATAGACACCCTGACATTACAGAGTGTAATAGTCACACTGACATTACAGAGTGTAATAGACACCCTGACATTACAGAGTGTAATAGACACCCTGACGTTACAGAGTGTAATAGACACCCTGACATTACAGAGTGTAATAGGCATCCTGACATTACAGAGTGTAATAGACACCCTGACATTACAGAGTGTAATAGACACCCCAATATTACAGAGCATAATATATACTTTGATATAGTGTGAAGCAGGAACTAACATTACAGAGTGTGATGGGCACTCTGAAATTACAGCGTGTAATAGACACTCTCACATTACAGAATGTAATAGGCACCCCGACATTACAGAGTGTAATGGACACCCCGACATTACAGAGTGTAATGGACACCCCGACATTACAGAGTGTAATGGACACCCCGACATTACAGAGTGTAATGGACACCCCGACATTACAGAGTGTAATGGACACCCCGACATTACAGAGTGTAATGGACACCCCGACATTACAGAGTGTAATGGACACCCCGACATTACAGAGTGTAATGGACACCCCGACATTACAGAGTGTAATGGACACCCCGACATTACAGAGTGTAATAGACACCCCGACATTACAGAGTGCAATAGACACGCTGACATTACAGAGTGTAATGGACACCCCGACATTACAGAGTGTAATGGACACTATCAAATTTGCCGCCCTTACCTGTGACTCCAGACTGAGGCATTGGAAACAGCAGCTGCAAACTCAGCCCTGTCAACCCTGCAAAGGCCTCCTCACTAAAATCTAGGGGCTTGGGTGATCTGTCCCACAGACTAGTTAAGCAGCAGCTCAACATAGTCACACTCATGGAATCATATCTAAAGGCAATGTCCCAGACTCCACCGTCATCATCCCTGGGTATATCCTGACTCACCAGCAGGACAGACCCAGCAGAGGTATACAGTCGGGTGGGAGTTGCCCTGGAAATCCTGAATGTCGACTCAGGACCTCATCAAGTCTCATGGCACCAGGTTAAACATGGGCAAGGAAACCAGTTACTGGTCACCACGTACTGTCCTCCTTCGGCTGATGAATCAGTATTCCTCCATGTTGAACAACACTTGGAGGAAGCACTGAGGGTGGCGAGGGCGCAAAATGTACTCTGGGTGGGAACTTCCATGTTCATCACAAGGAATATCTGGGTGGTACCACCTCAGACCCAGCTGGCTGGGTCCTAAAGGACATCACTGTTAGACTGGGTCTGCAGCAGGTGGTGAGGGAACCAACAAGAGGAAATAACATACTTGACCTCATCCTCACTAATCTGCCGGCTGCAGATGCATCTGTCCATGACAGTATCGGGAAGAGTGACCACCGCACAGTCCTTGTGGAGACGAAGTTCCGCCTTCACATTGAGGATACCCTCCATTGTGTTGTGTGGCACTATCACCGTGCTAAATGGGACAGACTTCGAACAATTCTAGCAACTCAAGACTGGGCATCCATGAGACGCTGTGGGCCATCAGCAGCAGCGGAATTGTACTCCAGCACAATCATGGCCCGGCATATCCCTCCCATTCAACCATTATCATCAAACCAGGGGATCAACCCTGATTCAATGGAGAGTGTAGGAGAGCATGCTGGGAGCAGCACCAGGCATACCTAAACATGAGGTGTCAACCTGGTGAAGCTACAACACAGGACTACTTGCGTGCCAAACATCAAAAACAGCAAGTGATAGACAGAGCTAAGTGATCCCACAACCAATGGATCAGATCTAAGTTCTGCAGTCCTGCCACATCCAGCCTGAATGGTGGTGGATAATTAAACAACTCACTGGAGGAGGAGACTCCACAAATATCCCCATCCTCAATGATGGAGGAGCCCAGCACATCAGTATGAATGATAAGACTGAAGAATTTGCTTTATCTTCAGTGGACCTTCGAGTGGATGATCCATCTCGACCTTCTTCAGTGGTCCCCAGCATCTCAGACACCAGTCTCCAGCCAATTCGATTCACTCCACGTGATATCAAGAAACAGCTGAAGGCACTGGATGCTGCAAAGGTAATGGGCCCTGATAACATTCCAGCAATAATATTGAAGACATATGTTCTAGAACTTGCCATAACCCCAGCAAAGCTCTTCCAGGACAGCTACAACACTGGCATCTAGCCGATAATGCGGAAAATTGCCCAGGTATGTCCTGTACACTAAAAGCAGGACAAATCCAACCCCAGCCAATTACTGCCCAATCAGTCTACCCTCGGTCGTCAGTAAAGTGATGGAAGCGGTCATCAACAGCGCTATCAAGCAGCACCTGCTCAGCAATAACCTGCTCAGTGACGCCCAGTTTGGGTTTCGCCAGGGTCACTCAGCTCCTGACCTCATTACAGCCTTGATTCAGACATGGACAAAAGAGCTGAGTTCCAGAGGGGAGGTGAGAGTGCAATAGATACTGATATTATGGCATAAAATAGACACAATGGTATTATGGTATGTAATTGGCTCTCTGATATTACAGAGTGTAAATGGCACTTTAATGTTACAGAGTGTAATAGACACTCTGCTTTACAAGGTGTAACAGAATGAGAGTGTAACAGAGTGTAATAGACTCTCTAATATTCTGGCATGTAATAGACAATGTGATATTACAGTGTTTAATAGACACTCTGATTTTAACAGATTCCTTCTATTCACAGAACGCATTCATATATGTCACTTCAAACAAATATAAATTACCCACATTTATACCCAAAACAAAGCATCTTCTGTAAGATGTGATTCTGTGACTGAGCAGCACTTGCTGAACAATATTGAGTGTGCTAATAGTTACACTAACAACCAATGAACTGTGGTCAGTACCTTTCCACTATGTCTCTGATGTGCTTCCCCTTAGATGTGTCCTGATTATTCACTATTCTTTATTCAAATGGTTTTATTATCCATGCTGTGAGCCAGTATATGGCCATAATGCACTAAAATATGCCCTTAATATCTTTCCTGTTTACCTCCAATAGAAACTAGAAACAGCAGGAGGAGGCCATTCGGCCCTTTGAGCCTGCTTCACCATTCATCTTGATCATGGCTGATCGTCGAATTCAATATCCTGATCCCCCCTTCCCCCCATATCCCTTGATCCCTTTAGCCCCAAGAGCTATATCTAATTTCTTCTTGAAATCAGGCAACATTTTGGCCTCAACTACTTTCTGTGGGAGTGAATTCCACACATTCATCACCCTCTGGGTGAAGAAATTTCTCCTCAACTCAGTTCTAAAAGGTTTACTCCTTATCCTCAAGCTATGATCCCTAGTTCCGAACTCCCCCCACCATCGGGAACATTCTTTCTGAATCTACCCTGTCTAATCCTGTTAGAATTTTATACGTTTCTATGAGATCCCCTCCTCACTCTTCTAAACTCCAATGAATATAATCCTAACCGACTTAGTCTCTCCTCATATGACAAACCTGCTATCCCAGGAATTAGCCTGGTAAACCTTCGCTGTACTCCCTCTATATCAAGGACATCCTTCCTCAGATAAGGACACCAGAACTGCACACAATACTCCAGATGTGGCCTCACCAATGCCCTATTAAGAGTCCAACATTAAGAGCATTCAAATGGTTATTGGATAACATATGGATGATATTGGAATAGTGTAGATTAGAGGGGCTTTAGATTGGTTCCACTGGTCGGCGCAACATCGAGGGCCGAAGGGCCTGTACTGCGCTGTAATGTTCTATGTTCAATGTTCTATGTTCTATACAACTGCAGCAAAACATCCCATCCCGATACTCAAATCCTCTCGCTATGAGGGCCAACATACCATTTGCCTTCTTTACTGCCTGCTGTACCTGCACGCTTACTTTCAGCGACTGATGCACGAGGACTCCAAGGTCTCACTGCGTATCCACCTCTCTCAATTTACACCCATTCAAATAATGATCTGTTGTCTGGAACGCGCTGCCGGAGGAGGAGGTGGAAGCAGATTCTATAACAACGTTCAAGAGGCATCTGGATAGATACATGAATAGGCAGAGAATAGAGGGATATGGACCAGGTAGAGGCAAGAAAATATTAGATTGGAGAGGTGTTGGCACAGACCTGGAGGGCCGAAGGGCCTGTTCCTGTGCTGTACTGTTCTTTATTCTTTGTTCTATTATTGCTCCCAAAGTGGATAACCTCATATTTATCCACATTATACTGCATCTGCCATGCAGATTCCCACACACTCAGCCTGTCCAAATCACGCTGAAACATCTCACAGCAAGGTGCAGAGATGCAAAAATTTTGTTTCAATAGAAGTGATTTTAAACTTTTAATAGGAGAACATATTTTTTTAAAGCCTTCTTTTTCCAGTTTGTTGTGGTGAGACTTAAGAATAACTCCTAAATAAATAAGGAGAAACAATGCCATCGTATAAACGTTTCAAGCTCCTTTGGAAATGACTTTGGAGCTTTTCCTGACCTGTGTTGAGTGTGAAGAATGTGAGGGTCCCTGCCTGGTGGGATTTTATGTGTGGCAGAGAAAACATCTGTTTAACACCTGTTGGAACCACAGCTGTCAGGTGGTGCTGTCGATGTCTATGCTTTATGGCTTCTGGGTAAAAATGGCCATATGTGTTTATGTGTCCATTATCTCAATCTAAAATATAATATCCTAAATACCTATTTACCTATTTATTCACATAGTTCCTTCACGTTTGGTTCCCTCATCTAAATCATCGCTGTGACACGGGCAGAATTTTCTGTGTGCCAGGCGGGTACACGCCTGACTTGGGAGTGCGTTAAATAACACCCCCCCCAAACCCCTCCCCTGGATGGAGCTGGTAAGATCACCCCCACATCTTTAAAATTCACAGCTTTAAATATCACAGCAGGTCACCATTGGACACGGTGTGCACTGTCCCCACACACACAACTCTCACAATGTGGCCACAAACCTCATTAATCACAGCTAGATCGGGAAACACAGCCACTCCCACTCCCCGAGCACACGTCATGCGTGAAATTCTTCCCATGGGAACAGGAGGCCATTCAGCCCCTCGAGCCTGTTACACAGGAACAGGAGGCCACTCAGCCCCTCGAGCCTGTTACACAGGGACAGGAGGCCATTCAGCCCCTCGAGCCTGTTACACAGGAACAGGAGGCCATTCAGCCCCTCGAGCCTGTTACACAGGAACAGGAGGCCATTCAGCCCCTTGAGCCTATTATACAGGAATAGGAGGCCATCCAACCCCTCGAGCCTGTTACACCGGAACAGGAGGGGCACATTCAGCCTCTGAAGAATACAAGTTGCTGTGAGTTGATCTGGCTGATGAAGGAGAGCCTGTTACACAGGAACAGGAGGCCATTCAGCCCCTTGAGCCTGTTACACAGGGACAGGAGGCCATTCATCTCCTTGAGCCTATTATACAGGAATAGGAGGCCATTCAGCCCCTCAAGCCTGTTACACAGGGACAGGAGGCCATTCACGTGTGCTCGGGGAGTGGGAGTGGCTGTGTTTCCCGGCTCCATCCAGTGAGTGCTTACCAGCTCCATCCAGTGAGTGTGAGTAGGAAAGCAGCAGACTGAGGATGGGAGAAGGGAGTAGGAGGAAGTTTCCACAGGGATGTACACAGAAACACATTTGCTCAGATCCCTGGACTGATGCCCGCAGCACCATTCCCTGAAACATGCATCATTATTACTAACCGAGGCAGGCAGTGTGGGGTTTGCTCATATTAAATGTAATTCACCAAATTCGGAAACTCTGCTGGTTGTATTAGTGATTTCACAACTAATCCTTTCAAAACAAAGTGTTTTTAATAATGTTTCACCTGAATTAGTATCAGACATGATGTGGAGATGCCGGCGTTGGACTGGGGTAAGCACAGTAAGAAGTCTCACAACACCAGGTTAAAGTCCAACAGGTGACCAAATAAATCTATTGGACTTTAACCTGGTGTTGTGAGACTTGTTAGTATACACAGCACCACCTACAGGGAACAGCCTGAATGACAGCTAGCAGATACACCCGGCCACTGACCCACCCCCAACCACCCATCAGCACTCACATTGGGGAAAGAGAAAGTCATCTTCTTTCTTTCCATTTAGCACACACTCTCTCTCTCTGCCCCATGACAAACACTGTCCCTCTGTCCCCATATCAGGCACACTCTTTCTACCCCAAATCAAACATCCTCCCTCTCTGCCCCATATCACGTACTCCCTCTCTGTTCCATATCACGCACACTCTCTCCCTCTGTCCCAAAGCACACACTCTCTCTCTCTGCCCCATATCACGTACTCCCTCTCTGTTCCATATCACACACACTCTCTCCCTCTGTCCCAAAGCACACACACACACTCTCTCTGCCCCATATCCCTCCCTCTCTCTCTCTCTCTGCCCCATGCTACACACTCTCTCTCTCTGTCCATTTATTACTCTCTCTCTCAGTCTTCTCCCTCTCCATTTCTAATTCTCTATTTCTCCGTCAAGTTATCACTCTCTCACTGCCACCCAAGAATCACACACTCTCTCTCTGTCCATTCATCACATCTCTCTCTCACCATTTTTCATTCTTCCTTTCTGTCCATTTCTCATCCTATCTCCCTCTCGGTGCAATTATCACATTCCCTTTCACTCTGTCCATTGATCACTCTGTCTCCCTCTCTCTCTCTCTCAGTCCATTAACCACATTCTCTCCATTTTTCATTCTCTCTTCTATTAATCATCCTACCTCTCTCTGGCAAATTCTCACTCCCTCACTCTCTCCATTTATCACACACTCTCTCGCTCCCTCTCCCTCTCCATTTCACTCTCTCTCTCTCTGACCACTTATCCTCGGGTGGGGGGCCGGGGGGAGGGAGGGCAGGGGCGGGGGGTGGGTGCTGCGAGGGAGCATACATTTCTGGCCATTGTTTTGTGAAGGAGAAATTCTGTTTCATAAATTTATCATAGTTCTTTGAGGATGTAACATGCAGGGTGGGTAAAGGGGAACCAGTAGATGTAGTGTATTTGACTTTCTAACAGGCATTCAGTAAGATGCCTACATATGAAAAGAGTTGATAGTGTGGGGATGGTTTATTAGTCTGGATAGGAGACTGACTAACTTACAGGACACAAGTTATCAGACAAATGGGTCATGGCAAATTGTAACTAGTGGAGTGTTGCAAAGATCAGTGCTCGGCCTTCAACTATTTACAATCCATATGAATGGCTCGGATACGGGACAGATTGTATTGTAGTCAAATTCACTGATGCTACAAAGATAGGTTGGAATGTAAATTGGGAGGAGGTTGCCAAGGGTTACAGCAAGGCAAAAATTAACAGATGGTGCATAAATGGGAAAATCTGAGGTTGTCCACTTTGGCAGGAAGAATAGAGAAACTGCAGAATGTTATTGAAATAGACAGAGATTGCAGAGTGCTGCAGCGCAGAGGGATCTGAGTGTTCTTGTACATCAATCACAGAAAGTTAGAATGCAGCTACAGCAAGCAATTAGGAAGGCAAATGGAAGGTTGGCCTTTATTGAATTGGAGAGACTTTCGATCTCCAGTCTGTGGAACTCGCTATCACTGACAGCAGTGGGGCCTGAGTCGTTGAGTTTATTCAAGACCAAGTTCGTCAGTCAGATTTCTGATCAACAAGGAGTCAAATGTTATTGGGGGACAGACAGGAAAGTGGATATCACAATCAGATCAGCCATGGCCTTATTGAATGGTAGCACAGGCTCGAGGGGCTGAATGGCCTATCATAGAACCATAGAAGCTCTACAGTGCAGAAGTGGACATTTGGCCCATTGAGTCTGCATTGGCCCTCTGATAGAACATCTCATCCAGGCCCTCTCCTCCATCCTATCCCTATAACCCCAGACATTTACCATGGCCAATCCACCTAACGTGGACATCTTTGGACTGTGGGAGGAAACTGGAGCACCCGGAGGAAACCCACACAGACACAGGGAGAATGTGCAAACTCCACACAGACAGTGACCCAAGGCTGGGACTCTTCAGATGGTGGGAAGCAAGACACCACCACGCAAAACATTCAGGCCTGCCTTGATTCTGCCTGATTACATGATTTGAAAGATTTTCTCTACCCCCTTCTGAACACTGGATTCCAGCATTTTCCCAATGACAGATGTTAGATGAACAGCCTTATAGTCTCCTGTTTTCTGTTCCCCTCCTTTCTTGAATAGTGATGCTAAATCTGTGTTTCTCCAATTCTTTTCAGAATCTAAGGCAGTTTACCGTGCAAGGTGAGTTAACGATAAAGCAGTCTGGCTAAGTGGACAGGGTTTGGCAAGAACACATCTGGAATACTGTAGAAATCATAGAAATCATAGAAACCCTACAGTGCAGAAACAGGCCATTCGGCCCATCAAGTCTGCACCGACCACAATCCCACCCAGGCCCTACTCCCATATCCCTACACATATTTACCCACTAATCCCTCTAACCTACGCATCTCAGGACACTAAGGGGTAATTTTTTAGCATGGCCAATCAACCTAACCCGCACATCTTTGGACTGTGGGAGGAAACCGGAGCACCCGGAGGAAACCCACGCAGACACGAGGAGAATGTGCAAACTCCACACAGACAGTGACCCAAGCCGGGAATCGAACCCGGGACCCTGGAGCTGTGAAGCAGCAGTGCTAACCACTGTGCTACCGTGCCCCCTGTGTGTGCAGTTTTGGTCTCCATCTTTGGGAAATTGGAGGCGGTACAGTGAAGGTTCGCTCGATTGGTCCCTGGTCCAATGATGGGAGGGTGTGTAATTTGGGTCTGTATTGTCTGGAGTTTTAGAAGTTGATCGCATTGAAACCCAATCCAGTCCAAAGGAGCTTACATCCAAATTAGGAGCAGGAGCAGGAGCCCCTCCAGCCTGCTCTCCCATTCAATAAGATTATGGCTGATCTAAGTGTAACCCCAACCCCACATTGCTGCTGGCCTCCGATAACCTTTCACCTCCTAGTTAATCAAGAATCTATCCATTTCTGCCTTAAATATAGTCAAAGACTTTGCTTCCACTGCCTTTCGAGGAAGAGGGTTCCAGAGACGCAACCTTCAGCCTTGTTGATCGTGGGTGTAAATCCCGTAATAGCCGCTAAATCTCGCCAGAGGCCAAAACAGGATTTGCGTAGACGGGATCTCAGTTTGAGATCTTCTCCGCCCCCTGCTGGTGATGTAATCTGGTTCACGCCCAGTAAGGGCATGAGCCTGATTTGCATGAATTAACATTACAGTAGGGGGCTTGACGACGCTACTTTCGCCCTCATCGTAAACTCCCCAACCAACCGGCCTGACCTCACGCTGGCGAGAATCACTATCAGTTTTCAAAAACGGAAACCAGTCAAGGTGACAATGCCAGAGGCACAGAGGTAAGTGTAGCCCCCGAGCGGTGAGGGAAGTGCCTAGCAGTGCCCCATGGCACTCTGGCAGTGCCCCCGGCACTTCCCCCTGGCACACACAGGAGAGGAGCTCCATTATCCTCGGAATTGGGATGTGGGGGATGTCTCCAAATCTAGAAAGCTTTGGAAAATTAAAACCAATTCATCAACTACCTCATCAGCCACTTCCTGAGGGTGAAGTCCATCTGGACCAGGGGATTTGTCAGCCTGCCAACCCAACAATGTGCTCAGTGCCACTCCCCCAGTGACTATAATTTTCCTGAGCTCCTCCCTCCCTCCCATTTCCTGGTTTCTATTTCTGGCTTGTCAGGGCAGGTGCTGGTTTGGGGAGTTTGGGGCACAATCTCAGAATCAGGGAGTGGTCATTTAGGACTGAGAAGAGGAGAAATTTCCTCACCGAGAAGGTTGTGAATCTTTGGAAATCTCTACCCCAGAGGGTTGTGGGTATCCCAGAGGGTTGTGGATACCCCAGAGGGTTGTGGGTGCCCCAGAGGATTGTGGGTATCCCAGAGGGTTGTGGGTATCCCAGAGGGTTGTGGGTATCCCAGAGGGTTGTGGGTACCCCAGAGGGTTGTGGGTGCCCCACTGTTGAGGATATTTAAGGCTGCGATAGATAGATCGGTGGTTCCTCGGGGAATGAAGGGATGTGGGGAGGGGGATGGGAACATGGAATTGAAGCCCAAGATCAGCCATGATGATATTGAATGGTGCAGCAGGCTTGATGGGCCGAGTGGTCTGCCCCTGCCTAATTTCTTGACTTTTTGCATTCTGTGTCTTCTACTGTGAAGACAGATACAAAATACTTGTTCAAAGTCTCTGCCATTTCCATGTTTCCCATTATTAATTCCCCAGTCTCACTCTCTAAGGAACCAATACTCACTTCAACTATCCTCTTCCTTCTTATGTACTTGTAGAGTGTGTGGTCTGAATCCTAACCATTGGGCCAGGTGTTAGAGCAGGGATGGGGAAATAGAGTCTGTGGGCAGGATCCAGCTGTATATTACTCTGTTCCGCCCTCCATGGCGCCCAGAGCTGGCAAAAACCAGAATCAGATCATTGCATTTTGGTTAAAATGTAATTTATTGGTGAATATTGTACAGCAGGAAAACAATGCAATGTCTGCGGGTGGAGTATGATTGGTTGCTGTGATCATTTTGCTAATCATAGTAAGATGTCTGACAAAGGGGCAGCACGGTGGCACAGTGGTTGGTGCTGCTGCCTCACAATGCCAGGGACCTGGGTTCAATTCCAGCCTTGGGTCACTGTCTGTGTGGGGTCTGCACATTTTCCCCGTGTCTGCGTGGGTTTCCTCCGGGTGCTCCGGTTTCCTCCACAGTCCAGGAGGCAGTAGAGGCATTGATGGGCTTTCTTAACTATAGTGTTGGCATGGGGGGACCAGGGCAGGTTGTTGGTGA